>NW_021823094.1:25000-57603 GCF_901001165.1 Salmo trutta | reverse complement strand
CTGGATGAGTTGTAGGGGTTTGATGGCACAGGCAGGGAGCCCCGCCTGTGTGTCATCTCCCGTCTGCAGTAATTCAGACGGGAGATGACAAGTGCCTGGATTAGGACCTGCGCCGCTTCCTGTGTGAGGCAGGGTTGTACTCTGCGAATGTTGTAGAGCATGAACCTACAGGATCGGGTCACTGCCGACAGGATCGGGTCACTTGACGTGTGTACAACACCCGTTGAAGATGGCCGGTGTCAGTAAACATCTGCAAAATGCGTATTGAAATTGCTGGCAGCAGAGCTGGTTAGGCTGTTTTCATGTTATCCAGAGGTAAACAAATAATCTGCCAGAGTGTCAAGTGTGCGCTCCGAGAGCGAAACGAGATGGGTGGGGCTAAAGCTTAAGAGGGTGTGAACGATGCTGAATGGGTGTAGACAAAGAGCTCTTAACTAGATACCAAAACATTCAAAGGTGATTTTCTCAAAAGTGAGTTTACAAGGTTATCAACTTTCAAAGCAGAATTTCTTTCCCATTGTTATTCAAACGCAGTGTTTGATATACAATTTTGTAGCTCTGAGTCTCTACTTTTATCCAATGTAAAAATAAAAAAAAAACACAATCTCACATTTTGCTACATAAGACCGAATCCAGGTTGTGAGTCACAAATGGCTGTGAATTCATGATGAATCACTGCAAGGTTATTGTGACTGTGAAACATACGTTAGCTGTGCTATATTTAAGCAAAAAGGCCCGAGGAGGTGTGATATAGGGACAATATACCACAGCTAAAGGCTGTTCTTACTGTCACGATCTTGGAAATGATCGGATCAAGGCGCAGCGTGAGTATAGTTCCACATATTTATTTAAGTGAAACTAACAAAACAAAATAACAACACTTACAAAGACCGTGAGGACGTAGTGCCCAAACACACTAACAAACAATCAATATCCCACAAAACACAGGGGGGAAATAGCTACCTAAATATGATCCCCAATCAGAGGCAACAATAAACAGCTGCCTCTAATTGGGAACCATATTAGCACCAACATAGAAATAGATATACTAGATCACCCCCTAGTCACTGACCTACTACACCATAGAGAACCAAGGGCTCTCTATGGTCAGGGCGTGACACTTATACATAACGCAACGCAGAGTGCCTGGATACAGTCCTTAGCCATGTTACATTGGCCATATACCACAAACCCCCAAGGTGCCTTGTTGCTATTATAAACTTGGTTACCAGTGTAATTAGAGCAGTAAAAACAAATGTTTTGTCATACCCGTGGTTTACGGTCTGATATACCACAGCTGTCAGCCAATCAGCATTCAGGGCTCGAACCACCCAATTTATAATGGTTTATAAGTCATTAATTACATTAAATCAGGCCTGAAATTGTACACAAAATGTTGGGCCCACAACTAAAATATCCCATTAATTTCATGAATACACATACTAATAATGCTGTGATACAAACAAGCTGATGAAGGCTGATTGAAACTGTTGTAAACATCAAGATTGTGTTGGAGTTTTTTGTTGCTGTATTGTAATCTTCTCACCTACTGTCACGTCCTGACCACAGTAAGATGTTATTTTCTATGGTAGAGTAGGTCAGGGCGTGACAGGGGGTGTTTTTCTATGTTTTCTATTTCTATGTTCAGGTTCTAGTTTTGTATTTCTATGTTGGGGTTTGGTTTGGGATGATCTCCAATTAGAGGCAGCTGGTCCCACGGGGGACCAGTACGGAGAAGAAGAAAAAAAATTATGAAATGTATGCATTCACTACTGTAAGTCGCTCTGGATAAGAGCGTCTGCTAAATGACTAAAATGTAATTGTTAAAATTGTCTCTAATTGGAGATCATACTTAAGTAGGGTTTTTTTTCCCCCCCACCTGGGTTTGTGGGAGATTAATTTTGAGTGTATGTTTCACCGCTGCTTCACGTTTTTTATTTTTTTTGTCATTCAGTTTATTTATGTATTGCATAGTTTCACAGTATAAATAAAATGTGGAATGACACACACGCTGCACTTTGGTCCTCTCATTCCTGTGACACCCACTATAAAAGATAGAGTATTTAATCTGGCCAGTGATATATATTCTCTATGGGGTTTTAGATAATCTCTCTTGATTACTAAACTAGCGAAGGGAAGCAGCTGCTAGCGATTAAACTGCAGACCTGCCCCCGGACCAGCATGCACTGGGAGAGTACTAGGCTCTACTCCAACTCTCTAAAAGACCCCCCTTTGCTCCCCTCCCTTCCTGCCCTCATCATTTTTCCATCACGATCACTGGTATGGAGATACGGAGGTTTCTATGGTGTGTGTGGTGTGTTTGTGGTGTGGGGCTGGTGTAGATATAGTAGTGGAGTGGGTTGATTCACATTTCACAGAAGAGCACTTACGAAACACGAGCACACACACAAACATGCACAAACATCACAGCTGTGGGGTTAAGAGTTGAAAACCTGTTTGTAAACCACAGCTAAAACCAGCCAGAGATGGCAGGCAATATCTATATACGATAGTAACTGTCTACAACCAGACAGACATCTTTCTATCTATATATTATAGTAATTGTCTACAACCAGACATCTATCTATCTATCTATCTATCTATCTATCTATCTATCTATCTATCTATCTATCTATCTATATATTATAGTAACTGTCTACAACCAGACAGACAACTATCTATCTATATATTATAGTAACTGTCTACAACCAGACAGACATCTATCTATATATATATTATAGTAACTGTCTACAACCAGACAGACATCTATCTATCTTTAACCTGTCTGGGAACCCAAATACCTCATAAATGCTATAACTTCAATTTCTCAAACATATGACTATTTTACACCATTTTATAGATACACCTCTCCTGAATCGAACCAGGTTGTCCGATTTCAAAAAGGCTTTACAGCAAAAGCAAAACATTAGATTATGTTAGGAGAGTACCCTCCCAAAATTAATCACACTGCCATTTTCAAAGCAACTAGCATGGATCACAAATACCCAAAACACAGCTAAATGCAGCACTAACCTTTGACAATCTTCATCAGATGACACTCCTAGGACATCATGTTACACAATACATGCATTTTTTGTTCGATAAAGTTCATATTTATATATAAAAACCGCATTATACATCGGCGCATGACATTCAGAATATTTTCCCTCAAATGCTTCCGGTGAATCAGCGCTACAATTTACTAAATTACTATTCGAAAACAATCGTTTAAAATGTAATATTGTCATTCAAAGAATTATAGATTAACATCTCGTGAATGCAACCGCATTGCCAGATTTAAAAATAACTTTACTGGAAAATCACACTTTGCAATAAATGAGGTGCTATGCTCAGAAAAATAGTCTAGGCGATACTGGTTAGCGCCATCTTGGAACCATCTAAAATCAAATATACTATTGTAAATATTCCCTTACCTTTGATTATCTTCATCAGAAGGCACTTCCAGGTCCCAGGTCCACAACAAATGTAGTTTAGTTCGAAAAAGTTAATAATTTATGTCCCAATAGCTCCTTCTTGTTAGCGCGTTCCGAAGGCCACTCATAATGTACGAGGCGCGCGGGACTTGTCGTCACGAATGTGCAAAAAATATATATTTACGTTCGTTCAAAGATGTCAAACGTTGTATAACATAAATCTTTAGGGCCTTTTTCAATCAGAGCTTCAATAATATTCAAGGCGGACGATTGCATTGTCTTACTAAACGTTTCGGAATGAGAGGGTACCCACGGGCGCCCGCGTCATAGTAGTAATGGCCCTCCCCCTGTGACCAACTTTCCAGGCCTCTCGTTCGGTCAGTTTCTACCGGAGAAGACTCAAACCACTTTGTAAAGACTGTTGACATCTAGTGGAAGCCTTAGGAAGTGCTAAATGAATCCTAACTCACGGTGTGTTTCATAGGGAAAGTGTTGAAGGTGATTCCACAAATCAGATTTCCACTTCCTGCATGGAATCTTCTCAGGTTTTTGCCTGCCAAATGAGTTCTGTTATACTCACAGACACCATTCAAACAGTTTTAGAAACTTTAGAGTGTTTTCTATCCATATCTACTAATTATATGCATATTCTAGTTACTGGGCAGGAGTAGTAACCAGATTAAATCGGGTACGTTTTTTATCTGGCCGTGCAAATACTGCCCCCTAGCCCCAACAGGATATATTATAGTAACTGTCTACAACCAGACAGAGACATCTATTTACTTACATTATATATGATAGTAACAACACTTCCGAACAGATAGACAGAGAGAAGCCACTCAAAATCCATTTCACCTTTCCCCCATAGCTTAATCCACTTCACTTTTCCCCTAGCTGACAGCATTTCACCTTTCCCCATAGCTTAATCCACTTCACTTTTCCCCTAGCTGACAGCATTTCACCTTTCCCCCATAGCTTAATCCACGTCACTTTTCCCCTAGCTGACACCATTTCACCTTTCCCCATAGCTTAATCCACTTCACTTTTCCCCTAGCTGACAGCATTTCACCTTTCCCCATAGCTTAATCCACTTCACTTTTCCCCTAGCTGACACCATTTCACCTTTCCCCCATAGCTTAATCCACGTCACTTTTCCCCTAGCTGACACCATTTCACCTTTCCCCATAGCTTAATCCACTTCACTTTTCCCCTAGCTGACAGCATTTCACCTTTCCCCATAGCTTAATCCACTTCACTTTTCCCCTAGCTGACACCATTTCACCTTTCCCCATAGCTTAATCCACTTCACTTTTCCCCTAGCTGACAGCATTTCACCTTTCCCCATAGCTTAATCCACGTCACTTTTCCCCTAGCTGACAGCATTTCACCTTTCCCCCATAGCTTAATCCACTTCACTTTTCCCCTAGCTGACAGCATTTCACCTTTCCCCCATAGCTTAATCCACTTCACTTTTCCCCTAGCTGACAGCATTTCACCTTTCCCCATAGCTTAATCCACGTCACTTTTCCCCTAACTGACAGCATTTCACCTTTCCCCATAGCTTAATCCACTTCACTTTTCCCCTAGCTGACAGCATTTCACCTTTCCCCATAGCTTAATCCACTTCACTTTTCCCCTAGCTGACACCATTTCACCTTTCCCCATAGCTTAACCTGTTTGGTATAGGGGGCAGTATTGAGAATTTTGGAAAAAATATGTTCCCATTTTTAACTGCCTCCTACACCAACTCAGAAGCTAGAATATGCATATTATTGTTCAGGTTTGGATAGAAAACACTCTGAATTTTCTAAAACTGTTTGAATGGTGTCTGTGAGTATAACAGAACTCCTATGGCAGGCAAAAACCTGACAAGGTTTCAAGCAGGAAGTACCCTGTCTGACAAGGAGTCGTGCGTCTTACCTCTTTTATTGAAAAGTAAGGATCTTAGCTGTAACGTGACAATTCCCAGGGCTCCAATAGGCTCTCAGAGCCCGCGAAATAACTGAAGGTTTACGAGGGAACCTCAGGTTGAAACATATTATCGCCTTTTGTAAGTGGATGCTCGGAGGACCTTTCAATGATGCGCGTGCATGAGTCGCTTCTGAGGAGAAATTTTATTCGGCTGTTTAGGCTCAATGCATACTCCCGGTCGGAATATTATCACTTCTCTACGACATAAATGGCATAAAAATTGGTTTTAAACAGCGGTTGACATGCTTCGAAGTACGGTAATGGAATATTTAGACATTTTTGACACGCCAATGCGCCATGCGCGACACCGCGAAAAAGCATTCTAGAACTCACGAACAAAACGTCGCTGTTTGGATATAACGATGGATTATTTGGGACCAAACCAACATTTGTTATTGAAGTAGAAGTCCTGGCAGTGTATTCTGATGAAGAACAAGCAAGGTAAGAACATCTTTCTTATAGGAAATGTGATTTTGGTGGATGCTGACCTGGGTGGGTATCTAAATAGCTAGCCCTGTAATGCCGGGCTATGTACTTAGATTATTGCAAAATGTGCTTCATCCGAAAAGCTATTTTAAAATCGGACATATCGAGTGCATAGAGGGGTAATGTATCTATAATTCTTAAAATAATTGTTATGCTTTTTGTGAACGTTTATCGTGAGTAATTTAGCAAACTGTTAGTAAATTCACCGGAAGTTTGCGGTGGTTATGCTTTTTCTGAACGTCACATGCTAATGTAAAAAGCTGGTTTTTGATATAAATATGAACTTGATTGAACAGACATGCATGTATTGTATAACACAATGTCCTAGGTGTGTCATCTGATGAAGATTATAAAAGGTTAGTGCTGCATTTAGCTGTGGTTTGGGTTTATGTGACATGATATGCTAGCTTGAAAAATGGGTGTCTGATTTTTTCTGGCTGGGTACTCTGCTAACATAATCTAATGTTTTGCTTTTGTTGTAAAGCCTTTTTGAAATCGGACAGTGGGGTTAGATTAACGAGATTCTTGTCTTTAAATAGCTGTGAAATAGTCATATGTTTGAGAAATTGAAGTTATAGCATTTCTAACGATTCAAAAATCGCGCCACTGGATTTCAGTGGCTGTTACGTAGGTGGGACGAGTTCGTCCCACATGTACCAGAGAGGTTAATCCACTTCACTTTTCCCCTAGCTGACACCATTTTATCTTTCCCCATAGCTTAATCCACGTCACTTTTCCCCTAGCTGACAGCATTTCACCTTTCCCCATAGCTTAATCCACTTCACTTTTCCCCTAGCTGACACCATTTTATCTTTCCCCTAGCTGACACCATTTCACCTTTCCCCATAGTTTAATCCATTTTTATCTTTCCCCTAGCTTAATCCCCTCTGTTTGTCAACTATTACAGCTGCAGTGTCTGCGTGGGGGATGGCTTGGATTTTATAATTCTCTCATTCCACAAATATACAAGAGATTGAGAGAGACACCACCCACGGTTACAGTACCAGGTAATTATATTATATTAACAAACACATTTTCACGCTCAAAATAGGCTTCTCTCTCCATCCCCTCCCTCTCTCCACCCACCCCCTCCCTCTCTCCACCCACCCACCCCCTCCCTCTCTCCACCCACCCCCTCCCTCTCTCCATCCCCTCCCTCTCTCCACCCCCTCCCTCTCTCCACCCCCTCCCTCTCTCCACCCCCTTCCTCTCTCCACCCCCTTCCTCTCTCCACCCCCTCCCTCTCTCCACCCCCTCACTCTCTCCACCCACCCCCTCACTCTCTCCACCCACCCCCTCACTCTCTCCACCCCTCCCTCTCTCCACCCCCTCCCTCACTCTCTCCATCCCCTCCCTCTCTCCACCCACCCCCTCACTCTCTCCACCCCCTCCCTCTCTCCACCCACCCCCTCACTCTCTCCACCCCCTCCCTCTCTCCACCCACCCCCTCCCTCTCTCCACCCCTCCCTCTCTCCACCCCCTCCCTCTCTCCACCCACCCCCTCCCTCTCTCCACCCCCTCCCTCTCTCCACCCACCCTCTCACTCTCTCCACCCCCTCCCTCTCTCCACCCCCTCACTCTCTCCACCCCTCCGTCTCACTTCCCACCCCCTCACTCTCTCCACCCCCTCCCTCTCTCCACCCACCCCCTCCCTCTCTCCACCCCTCCCTCTCTCCACCCCCTCCCTCTCTCCACCCACCCCCTCACTCTCTCCACCCCCTCCCTCTCTCCACCCACCCCCTCCCTCTCTCCACCCCCTCCCTCTCTCCACCCCTCCCTCTCTCCACCCCCTCCCTCTCTCCACCCCTCCCTCTCTCCATCCCCTCCCTCTCTCCACCCCTCCCTCTCTCCATCCCCTCCCTCTCTCCACCCCCTCCCTCTCACCATCCCCTCCCTCTCACCTTCCCCTCCCTCTCACCATCCCCTCCCTCTCTCCACCCCCTCCCTCTCTCCACCCCCTACCTCTCTCTGGGAACATGGTCCTCTTGTTTTGCCTGGGATTACTTGATACATGCTGGTTAAGTCCTCACAGAATCATATTCACGATTATACAGAGATGGAGAAGAAATGCATTGGCTAACAGATGGTTGCCACAGATATGAATAACAGAAGTTTGTTAGCACAGACTGGTCTCATAGACTAGACGTAACATAGTAAACGTAAATCCGGGACACTCAAATCAGTCCGATATGTTACGTTTGGTATGGTTACACAAGACAGATGGTTACTGAAGGCTAATATGGAAGGAGGGTGGTTGGTTGGTTGGGGTGGATACTCTGATTGATCGGATATGAAAAGCCAACTGACATTTACTCCTGAGGTGCTGACCTGTTGCACCCTCTACAACCACTGTGATTATTATTATTTGACCCTGCTGGTCATCTATGAACATTTTAACATCTTGACCATGTTCTGTTATAATATCCACCCGGCACAGCCAGAAGAGGACTGTCCGCCCCTCATAGCCTGGTTCCTCTCTAGGTTTCTTCCTAGGTTCTGGCCTTCCTAGGGAGTTTTTCCTAGCCACCGTGCTCCTACACCTGCATTGCTTGCTGTTTGGGGTTTTAGGCTGGGTTTCTGTACAGCACTTTGAGATATCAGCTGATGTATGTAAGAAGGGCTTTATAAATACATTAGATTGGTATTTTATTTGATGGGTAGACGAATAATGCGAACGTCTAGCAACCCAAAGATTGGAATCTCATCACAAACAACTTTAGCATTTTAGCCAATCAGCTACTTTGCAACCACTTAGCGTTTTAGGTAACCCTTCCCCTTAACCATTTTACCTAACCCTTCTCATAACCCCCGGGTTCCTTCCGTTGTAAATCGGGAGGTGCCAGAACAAAAAAGTGAGCCTAGAGGCGAGTGACCTGGGGAGCTCTGAACGCATGAAAAAAAATAATCTTTGCAAGCATATTATCGCATGTGTGTAGTGGCATAGAGCAGTGGAGTAGAGGCACTTACAGAAGTTGCACACATGGGGAACATTTTTAGTAGCCTAGGATCCAGGAAAAATGTGTCCCTTTTATAAAACGCATTTCATGCAATTCCATGTCATTTTACACCACTCTAGACTATGGCACAAATGATTGTAAGGACAGGCTACTTTGACACTGACAAACTGCAATCAAAAAACAACGACCTTGTCTTGAATCCATCAATAGCCTAGTCCTAGGTGTGTGGAGACACATATTTTAGGCTACAATATATGAGGAGGAAATGATAGTCCTAAAAAATGCTTTCCAGTTTCACTGACTCGCCCAATGACACGCAGCACACTCCTTGATGATGGTCCAAGTGGCGCTAGTGCCAAAAGCCTATCTCTCTTCCGTTATACTTTGTAACGGTCTTCGTCATCCTCGGATGAAGGGGAAGAGAAATCAGACCAAAATGCAGCGTGGTAAGTGTTCGCAAACAAAAGAACAACCGAACAGTTCCGTCAGGTGCAAAACACTAAACAGAAAATAACCACCCACAAAAACCCAAAGGAAAACAGGCTGCCTAAGTATGGCTCCCAATCAGCAACAACGATATACAGCTGTCCCTGATTGAGAGCCATACCCGGCCGAAACAAAGAAATACCAAACATAGAAAAAAGGCCATAGAATGCCCACCCCAACCCACGCCCTGACCAAACCAAAATAGAGACATAAAAGGATCTCTAAGGTCAGGGCGTGACACTATCTCTCTTCCGTTGTACTTTTCAGCAGAAGCCATTTGCTTTCCAACCTGTGTTTTCCTGCGATTGTATTTGAAATATTGCGAAAGGCCTGTTGTCTGCATGCTGTTTGTTAACTGACAGATTTGCCATGCTTTCCTGACTGTAGACTATGCATGGTTATTGGGCTACATTCACAGCTAGCCTATATATATATATATTTAAAAAAAATAAGCTATTGATTCTCTGTGGCTAAATTATAGGCCTCTCATTGTGAATCAGGTGATTCTAAATGATGTCATTTATTTCTTAAAATGACAGCAGACATTCTATAACTTTGGGGAATGTATTTGTATTTATCAGGGGTGCCGCAGTTCCTTCAGAACCTTTTGTGTGGATATGATTCTATAAGGAAATAAATGATGATGCGCAACGCTGGAGAGATGAGAGTTGCAGGTTCATGTCTATCAGAGCAGAGAGAGAGAAGGAGATCACAGAACGTGAACCTCATTCTCGTTCTGTGAGAGATACAGGAAATGCTTCACACAATGACGGTCACGCATTGGTCTCAAACAAAGGTTACAATGTTGCGTAAACCATAAGCCCGGGCCGGCCCAACCCGAATCAACTCTTAGAGTATCAGGCCCGGGCTGAAAATCAACTGTTTCACATTACGTTTTTTTGTGTGGGGGCAGGAGAATTAAGAGGTAACTCGAATTAACTTTGTCTCTTTGTTTGTAACATATTTTATTAGAATTTGTACATTGCTACAAGTGAAATTTCATGCCGTGAGAGGTACCGGATACACATATTTAACACCTTTTTTGGGTAGGCACAAAACTACCTACATCCATTTCTTTTAACCAATACCAGTTACCTTCAGACGAGTTCCATGACCCAGAGTTCCATGACACTTGTGGGTCGTAGAGAAAAATGGTCTCCCCTTTCCATAGATTGGTCAAACCATTCGGACGCTACAGATGTTATCGTGAGAAGGCAGATTTTTGGAATATCTCATGTTCTGCAGAACACAGCTCTAGCTCTGCCACCTTTCACCACAGATGAGGAAGTGTGACATTGGCGGATTGAAAACTAAAATCTTTCGCTTAAACTGATATCTCTGGTAGCTGATAAACTGATATATCTGATAGCTGATATCTCTGATAGCTGATAAACTGACATTTTTTTTATTTATTTTTTTATTTCACCTTTATTTAACCAGGTAGGCAAGTTGAGAACAAGTTCTCATTTACAATTGCGACCTGGCCAAGATAAAGCAAAGCAGTTCGACAACATACAACAACACAGAGTTACACATGGAGTAAACAACATACAGTCAATAATACAGTAGAAAAAAAATAAGACTATATACAATGTGAGCAAATGATGTGAGATAAGGGAGGTAAAAGCAAAAAAATGCCATGGTGGCAAAGTAAATAAAGTATAGCAAGAAAAACACTGGAATGGTAGATTTGTAGTTTGAAGAAAGTTCAAAGTTCAAATATAAATAATATGGTGCAAAGGAGCAAAAATAAATAAAATAAATAAATACAGTAGGGGAAGAGGTAGTAGTTTGGGCTAAAGTATAGATGGGCTATGTACAGGTGCAGTGATCTGTGAGCTGCTCTGACAGCTGGTGCTTAAAGCTAGTGAGGGAGATAAGTGTTTCCAATTTCAGAGATTTTTTAGTTCGTTCCAGTCGTTGGCAGCAGAGAACTGGAAGGAGAGACGACCAAAGGAGGAGTTGGCTTTAGGGGTGACCAGAGAGATATACCTGCTGGAGCGCGTGCTACAGGTGGGTGCTGCTATGGTGACCAGTGAGCGGAGGTAAGGGGGGACTTTACCTAGCAGGGTCTTGTAGATGACCTGGAGCCAATGTGTTTGGCGACGATTATGAAGTGAAGGCCAGCCAACGAGAGCATACAGATCGCAGTGGTGGGTTGTATATGGGGCTTTGGTGACAAAACGGATGGCACTGTGATAGGCTGCATCCAGCTTGTTGAGTAGGGTATTGGAGGCTATTTTGTAAATGACATCGCCGAAGTCGAGGATTGGTAGGATGGTCAGTTTTACGAGGGTATGTTTGGCAGCATGAGTGAAGGATGCTTTGTTGCGAAATAGGAAGCCAATTCTAGATTTCACTTTGGATTGGAGATGATTGATGTGAGTCTGGAAGGAGAGTTTACAGTCTAACCAGACACCTAGGTATTTGTAGTTGTCCACAAATTCTAAGTTAGAACCGTCCAGAGAAGTTATGCTGGATGGGCGGGCAGGTGCAGGCAGCGATCGGTTGAAGAGCATGCATTTAGTTTTACTTGTGTTTAGGAGCAGTTGGAGGCCACGGAAGGAGAGTTGAATGGCATTGAAGCTCGTCTGGAGGGTTGTTAACACAGTGTCCAAAGAAGGGCCAGAAGTATACAGAATGGTGTCGTCTGCGTAGAGGTGGATCAGAGATTCACCAGCAGCAAGAGCGACATCATTTATGTATACAGAGAAAAGAGTTGGCCCAAGAATTGAACCCTGTGGTACCCCCATAGAGACTGCCATCTCTGAAAGCTGTTAAACTAATATCTCTGATAGCTGATAAACTAATATGTCTGATAGCTGAAAAACTGATATATCTGATAGCTGATATCTCTGATAGCTGATAAACTGATAGCTGATAAACTAATATGTCTGATAGCTGATAAACTGATATATCTGATAGTTGATATCTCTGAAAGCTGTTAAACTGATATCTCTGATAGCTGATAAACTGATATCTCTGATAGCTGATAAACTGATATCTCTGATAGCTGATATCTCTGATAACTGATGAACTGATATCTCTGATAGCTGATAAACTGATATCTCTGATAACTGATATCTCTGATAGCTGATATCTCTGATAGCTGATAAACTGATATCTCTGATAACTGATATCTCTGATAGCTGATAAACTGATATCTCTGATAGCTGATAAACTGATATCTCTGATAACTGATATCTCTGATAGCTGATATATTGATATCTCTGATAACTGATATCTCTGATAGCTGATAAACTGATATCTCTGATAGCTGATAAACTGATATATCTGATAGCTGATGAACTGATGTCTCTGATAGCTGATAAACTGATATCTCTGATAGCTGATAAACTGGTTTCTCTGATATCTTCTGATATCTTCAGCTGATAAACTGACAGATCTGATGTGGACATCCACTAATTAACATACCATACTAATTAATAAACGTAACATACCAATATTGCCACTCCTATTTGCTATATCTTCAAATTAAGCCTACTAGATAGTGTGTGCTCTCAAGCCTGGAGGGAAGCAAAAGTAATTATGCTACCTAAGAATAGTAAACTCCATTTACTGGCTCAAAAAGCCGAACAATCAGCCTGTTACCAGCCCTTAGCAAACTTTTGGAAAAAAATGTGTTTGATCAGATACAATGCTATTTTAGAGTAAACAAATCGACAAATCAGCATGCTTATAGGGAAGGACATTCAGCAAGCACAGCACTGAAGCACACAAATTACTGATGATTGGCTGTGAGAAATTGATGATCAAAATATTGGTGGGGGCTGTTTTGTTAGACTTCAGTGCGGATTTTGTCTTTATTGATCATAGTCTGCTGTTGGAAAAACATATGTGTTATGGCTTTACACCCCCTGCTATAATGTGGATAAAGAGTTACCTGTCTAACAGAACACAGAGGGTGTTCTTTAATGGAAGCATCTCCAACATAATCCAGGTAGAATCAGGAATTCCCCAGGGCAGCTGTCTAGGCCCCTTACTTTTAAAAATTTATACTAATGACATGCCATGCTTTGAGTAAAGCCAGTATGTCTATGTAAGTGGATGACTCAACACTATACACGTCAGCTACTACAGCGACTGAAATGACTGCAAAACTTAACAAAGAGCTTCAGTTAGTTTTAGAATGGGTGGTAAGGAATACGTTAGCTCTAAATATTTCAAAAACTAAAAGCATTGTATTTGGGACAAATCATACATTAAAACCTAAACCTCAACTAAATTCTTGAATGAATAATGTGTAAATTGAGGTGACTGCTTGGAGTTACCCTGGATTGTAAACTGCCAAGATCAAAACATATTGATACAACAGTAGCTAAGATGGGAAGAAGTCCATCCATAATAAAGCGCTGCTCTGCCTTCTTAACAACACTATCAACAAGGCAGGTCCTACAGGCCCTAGTTTTGTCACAACTGGACTACTGTTCAGTCGTGTGGTCAGGTGCCACACAGAGGGACTTGGGAAAATTGCAGTTGGCTCAAAACAGGGCAGCACGGCTGGCCCTTGGATGTACACAGAGAGCTAACAATAATATGCATGTCGGTCTCTCCTGGCTGAAAGTGGAGGAGAGATTGACTTCATCACTACTTGTATTTATGAGAAGTATTGACATGTTGAATTCACCGAGCTGTCTGTTTGAACTACTGGCGCACAGCTCAGACACCCATGCATACCCCACAAGACATGTCACAAGAGGTCTCTTCACAGTCCCTAAGTCCAGAAAAAACTACGGGAGGCGAACAGTACTACATAGAGCCATGACTACATGGAACTCTATTCCACATCAGGTAACTGATGCAAGCAGTAAAAATTAGATTGAAAAAAAACCCAGATTAAAAATACACCTAATGGAAGAGCGGGGACTGTGAAGAGACACAAACACAGACACATACACACGATAACATACGTACTATACACACATGTACACCACGTAAACATGGATTTTGTGTTGTAGTGGTAGTAAAGGAAGGCACACACTTAATGTGTTGGGAAATCTGCTGTGAATGTTTTTTTTTAAACATTTTACATTTACATTTTAGCAGACGCTCTTATCCAGAGCGACTTACAGTAGTGAATGCATCCATTTAATTTCATGCATTTTTTTTTTTTTGTACTGGCCCCCCGTGGGAATCGAACCCACAACCCTGGTGTTGCAAACACCATGCTCTACCAACTGAGCCACATGATAAACTGTATAACTGCCTTAATTTTGCTGGAAGAGTAGCTGCTGCCTTGGTTAGGAACTAATGGGGATCCATAATAAATGCAAATACAAAACTTAAAGAAATCTTTCATAAATTATATTAAGCCTTTCATATGGAGAGAGAGAGTTAAGGAGAGAAAGAAAGTCAATGTTTTGATTTACTGTCAGGCATTGAGATTCTGCTCCCTGCAATTAACGTATGTTGCAAATGGGATCAAATTCACTATGTAAGGAATAGGATGCCATTTGGGGGTCATTTGCCATAGGGGGCCATTTGGAACTCACGCTATGTCCTGAGTTGGCTAGGCCTCAAACAGCCGGGCACGGCGCTCCCTCCCTCGCTCCCTAAATGATAATTAGGAGACTCACCCAACGCTGTAGGAGAGAAGTTAAATAAATATGTTGAGTGTTCATTCAAATACATGTAAATACCATCTAAGCTCTACGTTTTTGCTCCCTTTCCCCTTCATTTAACTCTGATGAATATTAAGTGTGTTTACGGACTCTGTTGTTGTCAGAGTAGATAGATCTACAATGACGCTGGGCAGATTGTGTTGTCTTGTAATAATGTGACTAAAGCTCATTCATCGCTGGTTCACTGGTTCTCTCTACTCTCAGTCTATCACACTGTGTCAGAGTGGGACGGTAAATAGTTTATGTGACGGAAAGGGATCGGGTAAGAGAAAGAGAAAGAGAGAGAGAGACTGATGGGGCATAGAGAGAGACAGAAAAAGAGAGAGAGACAGAGGGAGAAAGAGATACAGAGGGAAGATTGATAGGGGAGAGAGATATACAGAGAAAGAGAGTGTGTGTGTGTGTGTGTGTGTCAGAGAGAGAGAGAGCGAGAGAGGGAGGGTATTTGAACAGAGCAATACTCAATCATGATGCATCAAACCAAAGGAACTGCGTAATATTAAAAAATGCTATAGAAAAAGGAAATTAGTGTAGAAACCTACCAAAAAACTACTAGGCGACAACGAATTCAATTCCTTCTGGACAATTTCCTGAAATACTTAAACAGTATTTTTCACCTCTAAACAACTTACGAAATTAACAACAATGACAAATGGTTTTATGAAGAATGCAAAAAACTTAGAATCAACTATTAAAGACTACCAGAACCCACTTGATTCTCCAATTACATCGAATGAACTACAGGACAAAATAAAAACCCTCCAACCCAAAAAGGCCTGTGGTGTTGATGGAATCCTCAATGAAACGATCAAATATACAGACAACATATTACAATTGGCTAAACTAAAACTCTTTAACATCATCCTTAGCTCTGGCTTCTTCCCCAATATTTGGAACAAAGGACTAATCACCCTAATCCACAAAAGTGGAGACAAATTTTTCACCAATAACTACCGTGGGATATGCTTCAACAGCAACCTTGGGAAAATGTCCTCAGTGAAAACAACGTACTGAGCAAATATCAAACTGTTTTTTTTTACCAATTTACCATACAACAGACCACATATTTACCCTGCACACCCTAATTGACAAACAAATAAACCAAAACAAAGGAGAAGTCTTCTCATGCTTTGTTGACATCAAAAAAGCTTTTGACTCAATTTGGCTATACAATTTGATGGAAAGCGGTGTTGGGGGAAAAAACATATGACATTATAAAATGCATGTACACATACAACAAATGTGTGATTAAAATAAAATAAAAACACTCAAGGCCTCCTGAGTGGTCTAAGGTGCTAGCTGTGCCACTAGAGATTCTGGGTTCAAGTCCAGGCTCTGTCGTGGCCAGCCGCAACCAGGACACCCATTGGGCGGCACACAATTGGCCCAGCGTTGTCCGGGTTAGGGGAGGATTTGACCGGCAGGGATGTCCTTGTCCCATCGAGCTGACATGGTCGCCAGGTGTACGGTATTTCCTCCAACACATTGGTGCAGCTGGCTTCCGGGTTAAGTTGGCATTGTGTCAAGAAGCAGTGCGGCTTGGTTGGGTTGTGTTTTGGAGGACGCACGGCTCTCAACCTTCACCTCTCCCGAATCCGAGTTACAGCGATGAGACAAGACTGTAACTGCCAATTGGATACAACGACCAAGGGGTAAAAAAATTACAATTTCCACAGGGCCCTGAACAGAGACTTCCGCTAATACCTGACCACTGTGACTGACCCAACATTAAGGAAAGCTTTGACTATGTACAGACTCAGTGAGCATAGCCTTGCAATTGAGAGAGGCCGCAGTAGGCAGACCTGGCTCTCAAGAGAAGACAGGCTATGTGGACACTGCCCACAAAATTAGGTGGAAACTGAGCTGCACTTCCTAACCTCCTGGCAAATGTATGACCATATTAGAGACAAATATTTCCCACAAAGAATTTGAAAACAAATCCAATTTTGATAAACTCCCATATCTATTGGGTGAAATACCACAGTGTGACATCACAGGAGCAATATGTGTGACCTGTTGCCACAAGAAAAGGGCAACCAGCGAAGAACAAACACCATTGTAAATACAGGCCATATTTTGGTTTATTTCTTTTCCCTTTTGTACTTTGACTATTTGCACATCATTACAACACTGTATATAGCCATAATATGACATTTGTGTTTATCATCTATTTCACTTATGTTTCCCAAGCCAATAAAGCCCTTTGAATTTAAATGAATTGAGAGAGACAGAGTGAGAGAGAGAGACAGTTAGAGTGAGTGAGTGAGTGAGTGAGTGAGTGAGTGAGTGAGTCAGTCAGTCAGTCAGACAGACAGACAGACAGACAGACAGTCAGACAGACAGACAGACAGACAGACAGGTCGTAATGAAGAAATTGTAGACAAGTGAACAAGGGGATGAGTAGCCGGAGGAGACGGTGGAGGTAGAGGAAGAGGAGGAGGATGAGGTGGAGGAGCATCAGGAGGATGAGGTGGAGGAGGAGGACGAGGAGCAGGAGAGGAGGTGGAGGAAGAGGAGGTAGAGGAGGAGGAGCAGGAGGAGGAGGAGGTGGAGGAAGAGGAGGAGGAAGAGGAGGAGGATGAGGTGGAGGAAGAGGAGGAGGATGAGGTGGAGGAGAAAGAGGAGGATGAGGTGGAGGAGCAGGAGGTGGAGGAGGAGGAGGTAGAGGAGGAGGAGCAGGAGGTGGAGGAGGAGGAGGTAGAGGAGGAGGAGGTGGAGGAGCAGGAGGGGGATGAGGTGGAGGAGCAGGAGGAGGATGAGGTGGAGGAGCAGGAGGTTGAGGAGGATGAGGTGGAGGAGGATGAGGTGGAGGAGCAGGAGGTGGATGAGGTGGAGGAGCAGGAGGTGGAGGAAGAGGAGGAGGATGAGGTGGAGGAGCAGAGGGTGGAGGAGGAGGTAGAGGAGGATGAGGTGGAGGAGCAGGAGGTGGATGAGGTGGAGGAGCAGGAGGTGGAGGAAGAGGAGGAGGATTAGATGGAGGAGCAGGATGTGGAGGAGGAGGAGGTAGAGGAGGATGAAGTGGAGGAGCAGGAGGAGGAGGTGGAGGAAGAGGAGGAGGATTAGGTGGAGGAGCAGGAGGTGGAGGAGGAGGAGGTAGAGGAGGAGGAGGATGAAGTGGAGGAGCAGGGGGAGAAGCAGGAAGTGAAAGTGGAGTAGCAGGAGGAGGATGTGGAGGAGGAGGAGGAAGAGTAGGAGGAGAAAGAGGAGGTGGAGGAGCAGGAGGAGGAGGAGGATGATGTGGAGGAGCAGGCAGAGGAAGAGGAGGAGCAGGAGGAGGAGTAGGCAGAGGAAGTGGAGGAGCAGGTGGAGAAGCAGGAAGAGAAGGTGGAGGAGCAAGAGGAGGAAAAAGAGGAGCAGCCTGTGGCCTGTTCATCTCTTTCAGCTTTCTGCCCACTCCTCAGCAAATTATTCTCTCCTCATGGGTTCCTTGTCAGGTATATTGTACTGTTGTACTTTCGACCGTGTGTGTGTGTTTCCCTACCCACGGCCCTACACAGGCCCAGACCAGAACTGAATGTTTTCCAATCCATTCCTTCACTACCCCCTAGAACCATCCACCCCTCACACTACTGAGATGTGTTGTACAGGGTGTTTCCCAATCCATTCCTTCACTACCCCTAGAACCATCCACCCCTCACACTACTGAGATGTGTTGTACAGGGTGTTTCCCAATCCATTCCTTCACTACCCCTAGAACCATCCACCCCTCACACTACTGAGATGTGTTGTACAGGGTGTTTCCCAATCCATTCCTTCACTACCCCTAGAACCATCCACCCCTCACACTATTGAGATGTGTTGTACAGGGTGTTTCCCAATCCATTCCTTCACTACCCCCTAGAACAATCCACCCCTCACACTACTGAGATGTGTTGTACAGGGTGTTTCCCAATCCATTCCTTCACTACCCCCCTAGAAACCATCCACCACTCACACTACTGAGATGTGTTGTACAGGGTGTTTTCCCAATCCATTCCTTCACTACCCCTAGAACCATCCACCACTCACACTACTGAGATGTGTTGTACAGGGTGTTTCCCAATCCATTCCTTCACTACCCCCCTAGAACCATCCACCACTCACACTACTGAGATGTGTTGTACAGGGTGTTTCCCAATCCATTCCTTCACTACCCCCTAGAACCATCCACCACTCACACTACTGAGATGTGTTGTACAGGGTGTTTCCCAATCCATTCCTTCACTACCCCCTAGAACCATCCACCACTCACACTACTGAGATGTGTTGTACAGGGTGTTTCCCAATCCATTCCTTCACTACCCCCTAGAACCATCCACCACTCACACTACTGAGATGTGTTGTACAGGGTGTTTCCCAATCCATTCCTTCACTACCCCCTAGAACCATCCACCACTCACACTACTGAGATGTGTTGTACAGGGTGTTTCCCAATCCATTCCTTCACTACCCCCTAGAACCATCCACCACTCACACTACTGAGATGTGTTGTACAGGGTGTTTCCCAATCCATTCCTTCACTACCCCCTAGAACAGACTGGATACTCAGCACATCTGATTCAGTTAATCCAGTTCAGATCAGTTCAGTTAATCCAGTTCAGATGTTTGGGATGTCAGGGAACCTGAAAGCAGGGTTGCCAGTTTAACAAACTGTGGAGTCGTTATTGATAAGTACTTAACCAAGAACTGATGGTGGTCTGTGAGATGAATCATCAATGTCCTAATTCATACAGTACAATTATCAAAACACATCTCCAGGCTTCTACAGTACTTCTCTAGTCCTATATTAAACATTTAAGTAATATTGTTTTTTCTGTTTGTTTGGGTTCATAGCCTGTCTCCAGGGCTTGTTGGCGTCGATAGATTACACCGTGTAAATGGGCTTGCTGGGGGCCGTCTGTAGATTACACCGTGTAAATGGGCTTGCTGGGGGCCGTCTGTAGATTACACAGTGTAAATAGGCTTGTTGGAGGCCGTCTGGAGATTACACAGTGTAAATGGGGCACACCTTTCAGTTTTCTCATTAAATGCTTTAAATATTTGTACATGTTGTTTCTAAAATTTATAGTTGGTTAGAGGTTTCGAAGTCATTTTGTGACTTGCTGATGGTCTCTAACCAGCCCCGTGGGGGGGGATGTCCAAAGTCAAACCAAATTTATCAAGGGCATCACGATCAGGTTGCGTACAGCTTGGCTCATAATGGATGATTACTTGGGTGCTGCCAGCTGTAGGAATGCGGGCAGCATTTAAATGAACCCAACCCAAGAAAAACTGTCGTGTAGCCTTAATTCTGTGACGTACAATTTTTCCTTAGTCATCTCGCAATGCTCCGTTTTGGACAAGACTGACCTTGTGTCACGGTTGTCGATGGTGAATGAGGACCAAAATGCAGCAGGTACGTGTATACTCATTTTTAGATTTATTACCTTTCAAAACGGACACTCCAAAACAACAAAACACGCAAATGAACGAACAACAAACAGTCTGGTAAAGCCTAGGGCTGAACACAGAACAATCACCCACAAAACACAAACACAAACACACCCTCATTTATGAGACTCTCAATCAAAGGCAGATAGACAACACCTGCCTTCAACTGAGAGCCCCAATCAACCAAACATAGAAACACACACACTAGATTCCACATAGAACTACCTAGACATAAACCAAAACCCGGACATACTAAATCAAACACCCTTACACAAACACACCACCCCGAACCACATAAAACAAATACCCTCTGTCACGCCCTGACCAAACTACAAAACAATTAACCTTATATACTGGCCAGGACGTGACAGTACCCCCCCCTTAAAGGTGCTACCCCAGAAGCACCTTAACACAAAAAAATATAAATACCCCCAAACAATACCCAAAAGAAAAATTCCCCCTTTCTAAAGGGAGGGAAGGGAGGGTGGCTGCCGTCAACGACGGCACTGTGCTACACCCCCCCCTCCCCAACCCACCTATATTGGAGGCGGCTCCGGCTCAGGCCGTTCCAGGCTGTCTGGGCAGTCTGGCAGCTCGGGACGGTCAGGGCAGTCTGGCCACTCGGGACGGTCAGGGCAGTCTGGCCACTCGGGACGGTCAGGGCAGTCTGGCCACTCCGGCAGTTCAGGGCAGTCTGGCCACTCCGGCAGTTCAGGGCAGTCTGGCCACTCCGGCAGTTCAGGGCAGTCTGGCCACTCCGGCAGTTCAGGGCAGTCTGGCCACTCCGGCAGTTCAGGGCAGTCTGGCCACTCCGGCAGTCAGGGCAGTCTGGCCACTCCGGCAGTTCAGGGCAGTCTGGCCACTCCGGCAGTTCAGGGCAGTCTGGCCACTCCGGCAGTTCAGGGCAGTCTGGCCACTCCGGCAGTTCAGGGCAGTCTGGCCACTCCGGCAGTTCAGGGCAGTCTGGCCACTCCGGCAGTTCAGGGCAGTCTGGCCACTCCGGCAGTTCAGGGCAGTCTGGCCACTCCGGCAGTTCAGGGCAGTCTGGCCACTCCGGCAGTTCAGGGGCAGTCTGGCCACTCCGGCAGTTCAGGGCAGTCTGGCCACTCCGGCAGTTCAGCGCAGTCTGGCCACTCCGGCAGTTCAGCGCAGTCTGACCACTCCGGGCGACGGCTGACTGACTGTTGACTGGCGGGCAGCTCCGACGACTGTGACTGGCGGGCAGCTCCGACGACTGTTGGCTGGCTGGCAGCTCCGACGACTGTTGACTGGCGGGCAGCTCCGACGACTGTTGACTGGCGGGCAGCTCCGACGACTGTTGACTGGCGGGCAGCTCCGACGACTGTTGACTGGCGGGCAGCTCCGACGACTGTTGACTGGCGGGCAGCTCCGACGACTGTTGACTGGCGGGCAGCTCCGACGACTGTTGACTGGCGGGCAGCTCCGACGACTGTTGACTGGCGGGCAGCTCCGACGACTGTTGACTGGCGAGGCTGGGGACACGCACCTTGGGCTTGGTGCGGGGTGCTGGTACTGGGCGTACCAGATTGGAGACACGTACCTCAGGGCTAGTGCGGGGAGCTGGCCTGGGGCTCCATCCTTGCCCCTCTTCACAGCCCTTGTGCCCCCCCCCAAAAAATTTCTTGGGGCTGCCTCTCGGGTTCCCTTAACTCTTCCATAGCCCTGGACACGAACATCCTTAAATCTGCCCACGTCCATCCATCCATGCTGTTCTCCTGCTGCTTGGTCCTTTGGTGGTGGGTGATTCTGTCACGGTTGTCGATGGTGAATGAGGACCAAAATGCAGCAGGTACGTGTATACTCATTTTTAGATTTATTACCTTTCAAAACGGACACTCCAAAACAACAAAACACGCAAATGAACGAACAACAAACAGTCTGGTAAAGCCTAGGGCTGAACACAGAACAATCACCCACAAAACACAAACACAAACACACCCTCATTTATGAGACTCTCAATCAAAGGCAGATAGACAACACCTGCCTTCAACTGAGAGCCCCAATCAACCAAACATAGAAACACACACACTAGATTCCACATAGAACTACCTAGACATAAACCAAAACCCGGACATACTAAATCAAACACCCTTTACACAAACACACCACCCCGAACCACATAAAACAAATACCCTCTGTCACGCCCTGACCAAAGTACAAAACAATTAACCTTATATACTGGCCAGGACGTGACACCTTGTGACAGAAATTGTCCTATTTACCCTTTGTAGTAAGTTTTGACACCGGAGTATATTTTCTGACTCATATCGATGACACACGGACCATTTTCAGAAGGAAACGACTATTTAGATCTTTAAGATTTTATTATTATACTTTTGTTTTAAATTGTATGTTTACTGTGTTTTGTTTTTGTTTTTTTGTCTAAAAGCAACACAGATTACAATTGCTGTAGTTTTATGCCTATCTCATTTTGCTTCACAATAGAAAAAAAACATACAATATACTGTATATACAATGCACTATGCAGAAATCACTCCTCCATTTCCTGGTTGCTAAAATTCAAATAATTTCAGTTTTTGTGACATAACAAGCAAGTATAGTGCAGAGAATAATTGTAGATAATCATTGTACCATCTAAACCGCTGTTAAATATCTTTTCAATAACCTAAAATATTGTATTTTCAGCTGTTTGAAGCTGGTGTTCAAAACCGAAAGTTAACTACGAAACAACGAAACTTAAGAACGAGAAGCATAGAAATAGCACACATAGAACAGATTGGCTGCTTCTTAGTCTTGATTTCAATAAGAATGACAGATCTATAACACACATTTCTATGTGAATTTGGTCAGGTCACCCAAAAAAGTGACATATTGCAGCTTTAATTAATATTGATAAGTAATTATTGTTGCACGGTATAAAAAAAAGTTTTTCGATTTAAAAAAAAACTGTTGGGTACTAGAATTTATTACTTTTGGTAATCCGTATACGTCTCAAGTCTGACGTCATATACGGATTGAGAGGATCGATTCTTTAGTAATTTGTCTGAATCTTCTCAAGAGGGAAGTAAGTAGTCAGCTAGCAAGGCTGACACAGCACCACTTTTGAGCTGACATATAGAATTGTTTTCATTTAGCTATTGGATTTTCAATTGTTGGATCCTTTTAGGTATCAAATCATAAGGAATAAGGTTTTGAAGTGTCTGTCCTACATCTAGGAGATATAAGAAAGCTCAGGAAATATTTATTTAAATTTTTACACATATTTAACCCATTTTTTGGGGTTAGGCGCGAACCTACCTCCATACTTCCATTCGTTTGTATGGGTAACCTCCAGACAAGTCCTGTGACACTTGTGGAGGTTGTAGAGCAAAATGGAAAACACCATCAAGTTTGTGAGAATCGTGTACCCTTTCCACAGTGGGGTCACATTAGTTTGTAGCCCAAACGGTTTGGACGCTACAAACAGAAGTTGGCACATCGACGGTACCGACTTCAGACGAGTCCCGTTGTGTCACGTAAGATGTAATTTTCTATAGTAGAGTAGGTCATGGCGTGACAGGGGGTGTTTTTGGGTGGTTTTCTGGTTATCTGTTTCTATGTGGGTTTCTAGGTTTCTTTTTTCTATGTTGGGGTTGTTGGGATGATATCCAATTAGAGGCAGCCGGTTCTCGTTGTCTCTAATTGGAGATCATATTTATGTAGGGGGTTTTTCCACTTGGTTTTGTGGGTTGTTAATTTGCGAGTAGTGTGTATTCTCTCTGCGTCACGGTTTTGTTGTTTTGTTATTTCAAGTATTTGGTGTATTGCAACGTTTCACGATAATAATAAATATGTGGAACTACAAGCACGCTGCGCCTTGATCCGATCCTTTTGACAGCCGTGACACGTTGGGCTTGTGGGGGGGTCGTTGAGCAAAACTGAAAAACCACCATTGTGTGTGTGAGAGTCTCATCTTTCTATATTAGTTTGTGCGCTGAGCCATTTTCATGAGACGACCAATTTTTTGGGATAGCTTGGCCACCTTCCACCGAAGATGCGGAATTGCAGCCATCGGTGGATGTGGTGAAATGAGACTGAGCCCATACAGTTGATATCTCTAGCTTAAACTGACAGATTTTCATGGGGATTTGTTTGTTATGTTACTTTGATTGACGTGCCGGTGTGTCAATAGACTCTAGTCCCATTATTTAATATGGTGTTTTATTTTTATAAGAAATTTAACATAGAATAAAAAATATTATATTCGTTATTTTAGATGTTCGACCAGTTACCAAACATATTGTTCAGTTAAAAAAATACAAATAATGGGCAGTTATTAGCTAATAATTGTTCTTTTTTTTTGCCATGGTATCGTTTCGGTATCGAGTATCGATTTAGTATCGAATATTGTGATACTAAACTTGGTATTGAAGTCATGATTCTGGGAACGCGACAACACTATGAGCAATTACCAAGTAGTTACTAGTCTGGACGTTTAATTAACATTATATACATTATATTATATACATTATATACATTATATTATATACATTATATACATTATATTATATACATTATATACATTATAGTATATACATTATATACATTATATTATATACATTATATACATTATATTATATACATTATATACATTATATTATATACATTATAGTATATACATTATATATGAACATTTTGTACTATTACTGAAGCACATCTTCAGCCCTCTACAGAACAGTCCTCCAGTCCTCCAGTCCTATATTAAATATTTAAGCATTATTTCCAATTAATAGCTAGTCGTACCTAAAAGTTCCCAAACCAGGCCTTAATAACCGTCTTATAGCTAAATGAAGTACCTAACGTATATCCCAATGCTACAGAGGGTAGATTTAAAAAAAAGTGTTTTTAATGGAGGTCAGCCAGGTTAGATCCTAATATTGTACCATTTACTGTAAATACCATCAATCAAACCCTACATGTTTAACGTTGACATATTTATTTGCACTTAACATGGGCATTAATATCTACCTGAGATAGCCTGGTTGCTGAAGGCTGTGTTCCAAATGGAACCCTATTCCCTATATAGTGCACTACTTTCGACCAGACCCCTATCGGCCCTAGTAAAAGTACACTACATGACCAAAAGTATGTGGACACGTGCTCGTCGAACATCTCATTCCAAAATCATGTGCATTAATATGCAGTTGGTCCCCCCCTTTGCTGCTATAACAGCCTCCACTCTTCTGGGAAGGCTTTCCACTAGATGTTGGAACATTGCTGCGGGCACTTGCTTACATTCAGCCAGAGGAGTGTTACTGAGGTCAGGTGCTGATGTTGGGCGATTAGGACTGGCTCGCAGTCTGTGTTCCAATTCTTCCCAAAGGTGTTCGATGGGGTTGAGGTCAGGGCTCTGTGCAGGCCAGTCAAGTTCTTCCACACCGATCTCAACAAACCATTTTTCTATGGACCTTGATTTGTGCAATGTCATGCTGAAACAGGAAAGGACCTTCTCCAAACTGTTGCCACAAAGTTGAAAGCACAGAATCATCCAGATTGTCATTGTATGATGTAGCATTAAGATTTCCCAACTAACGGCAATGCCCAAATTATTAAAAACGTCCCCAGACCAAAGTCCAATAACGGTAAGCTTTACAGCACTCCAGCGAACGCTTGGCATTGCACATGGTGATCTTAGGCTTGTGTGCGGCTACACTGCCATTGAAACCCATTTGATGAAGATCCCGACAAACAGTTCTCGTACTGACTGACGTTGCTTCCAGAGACAGTTTGGAAGTGTTGCAACCAAGGACAGATGATTTTTTACACACTACACGCTTCAGCACTTAAAGGTCCCGTTCTGTGAGCTTGTGTGGCCTACCACTTTGTGGCTGAGCCATTGTTGCTCCTAGACATTTCCACTTCACAATAACAGCACTTACAAATTTGACGAACGACGTGTTTGAACGGTTGCTTCCTATGACAGTGCCGTGTTGAAAGTCACTGAGCTCTTCAGCAAGGCCGTTCTACAGCCAATGTTTGTCTGTAGAAATTACGTGGTTGTGTGCTCAATTTTATACACCTGTCAGCAATGGGTCCACTCATTTAAAGGGGTGTCCACATACTTTTGCATATGCATGTATAGTGTAGTGCACTAAATAGCGAATAGGGTGACATTTGAGACGAGGATGTTATTGTCATTGGTGTGAGAATATTGATGTGGATCAGTCTCTCCAGGCATTATATCTAATATGAATGAAGATGGGCCTGCAGGGCAGCAGAACACTCATTAAAAGCCAATTGTATTATAATGTGCACCTGTCTACATTTACATTTTAGTCATTTAGCAGACGCTCTTATCCAGAGCGACTTACATTAGTGAATGCATACATTTCATTTCATGCATCTTTTTTTAATAAAAAATAAAAATTGTACTGGCCCCCCGTGGGAATTGAACCCACAACCCTGGCGTTGCAAACACCATGCTGGCGTTGCAAACACCATGCTCTACCAACTGAGCCACAGAGAAGAAGATGGAGATTTGTCACACTGTAAAACATTCTAGGCTATAGGAGAGGAGAGTGTTCCCCCTTATTGGCTTGCTATGGGAGATGTGTGTTCCAGTAGGGAACTGAAAGACTGTGTTCCAGTCTTTCAGGCGCCAATTTTCTGTCACTCTCAGTGTCACTTTGGCAATTTTTGTGGGGGGTGTTTCTACATCTGCATTGCTTGCTGTTTGGAGGTTTTAGGCTGGGTTTCTGTACAGCACTTTGTGACATCAGCTGATGTAAGAAGGGCTTTATAAATACATTTGATTGATTGATTGATTGAGTGTAATATTAGATTGTAGCGGTAATGTGTTTTACAGTGTGACAAAACGGCATTTGTGGAATCATCAGTCAAACCAGTCAATCGATCATTATTATTATTACAGTTGGCTTTACTTTGTTAGGTTTATTTGACAATTCCCATTAATACACATTTATGTATATGTATTAGACTTCACCAGCAGGCACATTTTCAAAAACCCTGAGGTCTTTAAGTGCTTTTAGTCAAAGTAATTTCATTATATTTTGCCATAAAACCTTTCACTTTACAGACCTTTAAAGGGGAATTTCACCCTGGGGGAATCTGGGCTTGTTTTCATCATGTCTGAGGTATTTCTAGGACAGTGAAATGTGTTTCACACATAATTGCCCAGGAGGAAGCTTACTTGTAATGATGGCTTCCGGTGTATTGATGGGGAGGTGGGGGGGGTGGTGGTCTGGCGGGATCTACGAATACATGTCGTCCTGCTTTTGGCATTTCTACAAGGCTCTATGTTATACTGATCACACTACAAGGCTCTACTGATCACACTACAAGGCTCTACTGATCACACTACAAGGCTCTACTGATCACACTACAAGGCTCTACTGATCACACTACAAGGCTCTACTGATCACACTACAAGGCTCTATGTTATACTGATCGCACTACAAGGCTCTATGTTATACTGATCGCACTACAAGGCTCTATGTTATACTGATCGCACTATACGTTTTTGTGGGTGTAGACATGGCTGTCCTTGTTTGATTGAGCCATTCAGCAATGTTACTATCGGCGGATTTATTAGTGTATTCGTTTCATGCAACTAGGCGTTTGTCGCTACTTCACAGGGGAAAAGTATATCTTTTTTTTATTATCAAAATGTGTTTTTTTTTGTCAGAAATGCCTTCTTGAAAATGTGAACTTTCATGTGCCTTAATAACAGACTTGTATGCCATCTGTAAATACGGGAAAAAAATTGCTAAATTACGAGCCTAGTCGGATGAGTTCGGATTGGTCTGTCATGTAGCACGCTTCTGTCTATAACATGAGCTGCTTAGTATGTAATTCTTTCAAAAGCTGTTTTTTTGAAAGATGTCATGAAGAACTGCACAAGTGTTGGTAAGGCTCTCCACTTTCTGGAGGACTGAGTTTTGAAATCAGTGGAATGCCCAGTGGAAGCAGAGTATGATAGCTAAAGAGATGGCGAAAATCCAGGCAAATGCGGAGAGAGTCTAAAAGAGAACACAGAAGGCTGTTGTATAAAACACCTGTCTGGATTAGATCTTCAAACTAAGGGCAACCATGGCATACCCGTGAGAGAGGGTGAAGCATTCGTCTGTGGATACGGGTAAGAGTGTCTAGCTAGCTACATTTTCAGATATATGTTTCTAATTTGGGCAGAAAGTTGTTTTCATTGCAACTAAAAGCGTATCCATCCTACCTTTCTAAAGTCTTTGAAAGCCAAGTTAACAAACAGATTACCGACCATTTTGAATCCCACCGTACCTTCTCCGCTATGCAATCTGGTTTCAGAGCTGGTCATGGGTGCACCTCAGCCACGCTCAAGGTCCTAAACGATATCATAACCGCCATCAATAAGAGACATTACTGTGCAGCCGTATTCAACAACCTGGCCAAGGCTTTCGAGTCTGTCAATCACCGTATTCTTATCGGCAGACTCAACAGCCTTGGTTTCTCAAATGATTGCCTCGCCTGGTTCACCAACTACTTCTCTGATAGAGTTCAGTGTGTTAAATTGGAGTGCCTGTTTTCCGGACCTCTGGCAGTCTCTATGGGGGTGCCACAGGGTTCAATTCTTGGGCCGACTCTCTTCTCTGTATACATCAATGATGTTGCTCTTGCTGCTGGTGATTCTTTGATCCACCTCTACGCAGACAACACCATTCTGTATACATCTGGCCCCTCTTTGGACACTGTACACTCTCGTTGGCTGGCCCTTGCTTCATACTCGTCGCCAAACCCACTGGCTCCAGGTCATCTACAAGTCTCTGCTAGGTAAAGCCCTGCCTTATCTCAGCTCACTGGTCACCATAGCAGCACCCACTCGTAGCACGCACTCCAGCAGGTATATCTCACTGGTCACCCTCAAAGCCAATTCTTCCTTTGGCCACCTTTCCTTCCAGTTCTCTGCTGCCAATGACTGGAACGAATTACAAAAATCTCTGAAGCTGGAGACTCATATCTCCCTCACTAGCTTTAAGCACCAGCTGTCAGAGCAGCTCACAGATCACTGCACCTGTACACAGCCCATCTGTAAACAGCCCATCTATCTTCCTATCTCATCCCCATACTGTATTTATTTATTTATATTGCTCCTTTGCACCCCAGTATCGCTACTTGCACATTCATCTTCTGCACAGCTACCATTCCAGTGTTTAATTGCTATATTGTAATTACTTCGCCACCGTGGCCTATTTATTGCCTTACCTCCCTTATCCTACCTCATTTGCACATGCTGTATATAGACTTTTTCTACTGTATTATTGATTGTATGTTTGTTTATTCCATGTGTAACTCTGTGTTGTTGTATGTGTCAAACTGCTTTTGCTTTTTCTTGGCCAGGTCACAGTTGCAAATGAGAACTTGTTCTCAACTAGCCTACCTGGTTAAATAAAGGTGAAATAAAAAAATAAAAATAAATAATTGTGTTGGAGAAGAGTTCAACAGGACAGGATGTGACAAAAAGAGAAAAAACAATAACACAACACAGTTTGACAAAAGAGCTAAGAATGAGGTAATCCAAGCAAGGAGAAACATAATTTATGTATAATAATTAGATTGTGTTAGTTCCTGGCCTATTTATCCAATCATGAGAGGGCTACTTACACAGTGTTGACAAGGTATCCCCGCAGTGATTGGATGAGAGGAGGAGCAGGGTGGAAGTAGTAACTCTCGTTATTTTAATTGAGTATTTTTTATTTATTTTTTCAAGTCAGGCATTTTACTTTTACTGAAGTATGTTTTGAATGGAGTATTGTACTTCACTGCCTTTTTAAAACCATCCGTTACAGAGAACCATTTTGTAGGCTGTCCATAAAAGTAGATTGTGAAAGCACGGTAGAGCCCCAAGGGAGTCAGAAAAAAAAAATGCTCAATGTTGTTAAGTCAATGACCAATCAAATCAATACAGTCCAACCCAATCAAGCTGAACAACGATGGGCGGAAGATTTTCAAAAGGCTAAAAAAAATAACTTATCGTGAAAGATAGAAAACGTTTTTATCAAAGAGATGTGAAAACAGAGGAGATGGAGGACACTGAGACCAGTTGTCCTTCAAGCACAGGAGAGGTGATGCAATGCAATGCTTACGTAATAAAATAATAAATAAATAATACAAAAGAGAGAGTGAACAAAACAATGATGAAGTCCAGCGGCAGCTAGTCTAGTGGTTAGAGCGTTAGACCAGTAACCAGCAGGTAGTCTAGTGGTTAGAGCGTTAGACCAGTAACCAGCAGGTAGCCTAGTGGTTAGAGCGTTAGACCAGTAACCAGCAGGTAGCCTAGTGGTTAGAGCGTTAGACCAGTAACCAGCAGGTAGCCTAGTGGTTAGAGCGTTGGACCAGTAACCAGCAGGTAGCCTAGTGGTTAGAGCGTTAGAGCGTTAGACCAGTAACCAGCAGGTAGTCTAGTGGTTAGAGCGTTGGGCCAGTAACCAGCAGGTAGCCTAGTGGTTAGAGCGTTAGGCCAGTAACCAGCAGGTAGCCTAGTGGTTAGAGCGTTGGGCCAGTAACCAGCAGGTAGCCTAGTGGTTAGAGCGTTGGGCCAGTAACCAGCAGGTAGCCTAGTGGTTAGAGCGTTGGGCCAGTAACCAGCAGGTAGCCTAGTGGTTAGAGCGTTGGACCAGTAACCAGCAGGTAGCCTAGTGGTTAGAGCGTTGGGCCAGTAACCAGCAGGTAGCCTAGTGGTTAGAGCGTTGGGCCAGTAACCAGCAGGTAGCCTAGTGGTTAGAGCGTTGGGGCCAGTAACCAGCAGGTAGCCTAGTGGTTAGAGCGTTGGGCCAGTAACCAGCAGGTAGCCTAGTGGTTAGAGCGTTGGGCCAGTAACCAGCAGGTAGCCTAGTGGTTAGAGCGTTGGACCAGTAACCAGCAGGTAGCCTAGTGGTTAGAGCGTTGGGCCAGTAACCAGCAGGTAGCCTAGTGGTTAGAGCGTTGGGCCAGTAACCAGCAGGTAGCCTAGTGGTTAGAGCGTTGGGCCAGTAACCAGCAGGTAGCCTAGTGGTTAGAGCGTTGGGCCAGTAACCAGCAGGTAGCCTAGTGGTTAGACCGTTAGACCAGTAACCAGCAGGTAGTCTAGTGGTTAGAGCGTTGGGCCAGTAACCAGCAGGTAGCCTAGTGGTTAGAGCGTTGGGCCAGTAACCAGCAGGTAGTCTAGTGGTTAGAGCGTGTAACCAGCAGGTAGCCTAGTGGTTAGAGCGTTAGACCAGTAACCAGCAGGTAGCCTAGTGGTTAGAGTGTTAGACCAGTAACCAGCAGGTAGCCTAGTGGTTAGAGTGTTAGACCAGTAACCAGCAGGTAGCCTAGTGGTTAGAGCGTTAGACCAGTAACCAGCAGGTAGCCTAGTGGTTAGAGTGTTAGACCAGTAACCAGCAGGTAGCCTAGTGGTTAGAGTGTTAGACCAGTAACCAGCAGGTAGCCTAGTGGTTAGAGCGTTAGACCAGTAACCAGCAGGTAGCCTAGTGGTTAGAGCGTTAGACCAGTAACCAGCAGGTAGCCTAGTGGTTAGAGCGTTAGAGCGTTAGACCAGTAACCAGCAGGTAGTCTAGTGGTTAGAGCGTTGGGCCAGTAACCAGCAGGTAGCCTAGTGGTTAGAGCGTTAGGCCAGTAACCAGCAGGTAGCCTAGTGGTTAGAGCGTTAGACCAGTAACCAGCAGGTAGTCTAGTGGTTAGAGCGTTGGGCCAGTAACCAGCAGGTAGCCTAGTGGTTAGAGCGTTGGACCAGTAACCAGCAGGTAGCCTAGTGGTTAGAGCGTTGGGCCAGTAACCAGCAGGTAGCCTAGTGGTTAGAGCGTTGGACCAGTAACCAGCAGGTAGCCTAGTGGTTAGAGCATTGGGCCAGTAACCAGCAGGTAGCCTAGTGGTTAGAGCGTTGGGCCAGTAACCAGCAGGTAGCCTAGTGGTTAGAGCGTTAGACCAGTAACCAGCAGGTAGTCTAGTGGTTAGAGCGTTGGGCCAGTAACCAGCAGGTAGCCTAGTGGTTAGACCGTTAGACCAGTAACCAGCAGGTAGCCTAGTGGTTAGAGCGTTGGGCCAGTAACCAGCAGGTAGTCTAGTGGTTAGAGCGTTGGGCCAGTAACCAGCAGGTAGCCTAGTGGTTAGAGCGTTGGGCCAGTAACCAGCAGGTAGTCTAGTGGTTAGAGCGTTGGGCCAGTAACCAGCAGGTATTCTAGTGGTTAGAGCGTTGGACCAGTAACCGAAAGGTTGGTGGATCGAAT
>NW_021823094.1:0-22500 GCF_901001165.1 Salmo trutta | reverse complement strand
CTATGCACTGAGCCCTTCTCACAGTTCACCTTGCACTGAGCCCTTCTCACAGCTCACTATGCACTGAGCCCTTCTCACAGCTCACTATGCACTGAGCCCTTCTCACAGCTCACTATGCACTGAGCCCTTCTCACAACTCACTATGCACTGAGCCCTTCTCACAACTCACTATGCACTGAGCCCTTCTCACAACTCACTATGCACTGAGCCCTTCTCACAACTCACTATGCACTGAGCCCTTCTCACAACTCACTATGCACTGAGCCCAATACTACTGCTGTAGACTGTGTGTTACATCTCAAATGGCACCCTATTCCTTATATAGTGCACTATTTTTGATAGAGTCCTATGAGCCCTTGTTAAAATATTATATAGGGAATAAGGTGTCATTTGGGAAACCATCTCTACATGCTACAGACTCTCGCTGCTCCAGAAACAGCCCCCCCCCCCCACACACACACAAAACACACACACACACACAAAACACACACACACAAAACACACACACACACACAAAACACACAACACACACACACACACAAAACACACACACACACGCAAACACACAAAACACACACGCACACAAAACACACAACACACACACACACACACAATCTCTTTCTCTCTGATCTGAGAGGTAAACAAGTCAAGTCCCTGGGGACCTCTCCTGCTACACTTCCTAATTGACCAATTCATTGTATTGATCGACTGGAGAGATCCACAGTCCACACGTGGTTTAAATCAGGTCACTGATTAAAGCACAATCTTTCAGATATCCAGCTGTTCAATGGTCATTTAAATAATGATATGTACCCACAGCCCGTGTGCTTCCCAAACAGCGCCCTGTTCCCTATGTAGTGCACTCCCTTTGACCAAGGCTCATAGGACTCTGGTCCAAAGTAGTGCCCTATATAGAGAATAGGGTGCCATTTCGGGCACATTCCCAAGTTAGTACCACCCCACAGCCTGCGGCAGGTAGCCGGGGCGGCAGGTAGCCTAGTGGTTAGAGTGGTAGGCCAGTAACCGAAAGGTTGCTATATCGAATCCCTGAGTTGACAAAGTAAAAATCTGTCGTTCTGCCCCTGAACAAGGCAGTTAACCCACTGTTCCTAGGCCGTCATTGTAACTAAGAATGTGTTCTTAACTGACTTGCCTAGTTAAATAAATATTGGTCATCCACCAATGTAACTTTTGTGTTTTTGAACAACCATCAGGAGACAGACTCTGAACGACCATCAGGAGACAGACTCTGAACGACCATCAGGAGACAGACTCTGAACGACCATCAGGAGACAGACTCTGAACGACCATCAGGAGACAGACTCTGAACGACCATCAGGAGACAGACTCTGAACGACCATCAGGAGACAGACTCTGAACGACCATCAGGAGACAGACTCTGAACGACCATCAGGAGACAGACTCTGAACGACCATCAGGAGACAGACTCTGAACGACCATCAGGAGACAGACTCTGAACGACCATCAGAAGACAGACTCTGCAGCCTGAAGGACCAGAGTTGTGAACATAGAAATATAGTCAGTAGAAAGCAGGAAGATGAAACAGGAAGTACAGCGTTACTGTACATATGTGCTAAATTAACCGTTGACTCAATGTTCAGGGCAATATTCAGTTATGGCACTCAGGGCTCACGAGTGGCGCGAGCGGGCTAAGGTATCGGCATCTCATTGCTAGAGTCGTCACTACAGACCTTGGTTCGATTACAGGCTGTATCATAACCGGCTGTGATTGGGAGTCCCAATGGGGCGGCACACACAATTGGCCCAGCGTCCTCCGGGTTAGGGTTTGGCAGGTGCAGGGCCGTCATTGTAAATAAGAATTTGTTCTTAACTGACTTGCCTAGTTAAATAAAAATTCACAAGGTGGAAAAAATGTCCCAGTTCATTGGTGAGTGGGGTTTGGCTAATAGTTCAGTTCTTCACCCATTGTAATAATGACTGAACATGTTATTGAAGAACAAGCTGCATAAACGTGGTGAGATACTGTTCTCCAGCTAATCCTGATTTACATTTAGATTTAAAAACATATTTATATAGTCAATCCGCCACAGACAGTTCTGTAACCATTCATATGAATATTTAAAGATTTTTCACTAGTCATATGACAGGGACGAGGATGGGAGAAAAGTAGATAGAATGAGTAACACTCTACTAACAGATACTAAAATAGATACACTCATGACATATTCAGCTATGTCATGTTCACTATATTCCGTATACTGTAGAATGTTCAGCTATGTCATGTTCACTGTATTCAGTATACTGTAGCATGTTCAGCTATGTCATGTTCACTATATTCCTTATACTGTAGAATGTTCAGCTATGTCGTGTTCACTATACTATAGCATATTCAGCTATGTCATGTTCACTATATTCCGTATACTGTAGAATGTTCAGCTATGTCATGTTCACTGTATTCAGTATACTGTAGCATGTTCAGCTATGTCATGTTCACTATATTCCTTATACTGTAGAATGTTCAGCTATGTCATGTTCACTGTATTCAGTATACTGTAGCATGTTCAGCTATGTCATGTTCACTATATTCAGTATACTGTAGAATGTTTAGCTATGTCATATTCACTGTACTTCAGCTATGTCATGTTTACTGTATTCAGTATACTGTTGAATGTTTAGCTATGTCATGTTCATTATATTCAGTATACTGTAGAATGTTCAGCTATGTCATGTTCACTATACTTCAGCTATGTCATGTTTACTGTATTCAGTATACTGTAGAATGTTTAGCTATGTCATGTTCACTGTATTCAGTATACTGTAGAATGTTTAGCTATGTCATGTTCACTGTATTTAGTATACTGTAGAATGTTTAGCTATGTCATGTTCATTATATTCAGTATACTGTAGAATGTTCAGCTATGTCATGTTTACTGTATTTAGTATACTGTAGAATGTTTAGCTATGTCATGTTCATTATATTCAGTATACTGTAGAATGTTCAGCTATGTCATGTTCACTATACTTCAGCTATGTCATGTTTACTGTATTCAGTATACTGTAGAATGTTTAGCTATGTCATGTTCACTGTATTCAGTATACTGTAGAATGTTTAGCTATATCATGTTCACTGTATTCAGTATACTGTAGCATGTTCAGCTACTATATGCCATTTAGCAGACCCTTTTATCCAAAGTGACTTAAAGTAATGCATACATATATTTTACATGTGGGTGGTACTAGGAATCAAACCCAATATTCTGGCGTTACAAGTCCATTCACTACCAACTGAGATACAAAGGACCACAGGTGCATAACTCTGGTATAAAAACATACCCTTTACTCAGTACTTTGTTGAAGCACCTTTGGCAGCGATTACAGCCTCGAGTCTTCTTGGGTATGACGCCAGAAGCTTGGCACACATGTATTTGGGTAGTTTCTCCCATTCTTCTCTGTAGATCCTCTCAAGTTCTGTCAGGTTGGATGGGGAGCGTCGCTGCACAGCTATTTTTAGGTCTCTCCAGAGAGGTTTGATCGGGTTCAAGTCCGGGCTCTGGCTGGGCCACTCAAGGACATTCAGAGACTTGTCTTGGATGTGTGGTTAGGGTTGTTGTCCTGTTGGAAGGTGAACCTTCACCCCAGTCTGAGGTCCTGAGGGCTCTTGAGCAGGTTTTCATCAAGAATCTCTCTGTACTTTGCTACATTCACCTTTCCCTCGATCCTGTCTAGTCTGCCAGTCCCTGCCACTGAAAAACATCCCCACAGCATGATGCTGCCACCACCATGCTTCACCATAGGGATGGTGCCAGGTTTCCTCCAGATGTGACGCTTGGCATTCAGGCCAAAGAGTTCAATCTAGAGAATCTGATCTGAGAATCAAGATCTGAGAATCTTGTTTCTCAAGGTCTGAGATTCCTTTAGGTGCCTTTTGGTAAACTCCAAGCGGACTGTCGTGTGTCTTTTACTGAGGAGTGGCTTCCGTCTGGCCACTCTACCATTGGTGGAGTGCTGCAGAGATTGTTTACCTTCTGGAAGGTTCTCCCATCTCCACAGAGGAACTCTGTAGCTCTGCCAGAGTGACCATTGGGTTCTTGGTCACCTCCCTGACCAAGGACTTTCTCCCCCGATTGCTCACAAAAAAATGATTTAATACATTTTAAAATAAGGCTGTGATGTAACAAAATGTGGAAAAAGTCAAGAGGTCTGAATACTTTCCATTGTACACAAACAGAAATATATAACTCTGGTACATAAACAGATACATAACAAAGATATGAAGAGAATACTAGCTAGTTTGATAATGCCAGACACACCCAGTACAAGCCCTCTATCTCTAAAGATCTAGAATTAGGCCCTCTATCTCTAAAGATCTAGAATTAGGGCCTCTATCTCTAAAGATCTAGAATTAGGCCCTCTATCTCTAAAGATCTAGAATTAGGCCCTCTATCTCTAAAGATCTAGAATTAGGCCCTCTATCTCTAAAGATCTAGAATTAGGCCCTCTATCTCTAAAGATCTAGAATTAGGCCCTCTATCTCTAAAGATCTAGAATTAGGCCCTCTATCTCTAAAGATCTAGAATTAGGCCCTCTATCTCTAAAGATCTAGAATTAGGCCCTCTATCTCTAAAGATCTAGAATTAGGCCCTCTATCTCTAAAGATCTAGAATTAGGCCCTCTATCTCTAAAGATCTAGAATTAGGCCCTCTATCTCTAACGATCTAGAATTAGGCCCTCTATCTCTAAAGATCTAGAATTAGGCCCTCTATCTCTAAAGATCTATAATTAGGCCCTCTATCTCTAAAGATCTAGAATTAGGCCCTCTATCTCTAAAGATCTAGAATTAGGCCCTCTATCTCTAAAGATCTAGAATTAGGCCCTCTATCTCTAAAGATCTAGAATTAGGCCCTCTATCTCTAAAGATCTAGAATTAGGCCCTCTATCTCTAAAGATCTAGAATTAGAGCCTCTATCTCTAAAGATCTAGAATTAGGGCCTCTATCTCTAAAGATCTAGAATTAGGGCCTCTATCTCTAAAGATCTAGAATTAGGCCCTCTATCTCTAAAGATCTAGAATTAGGACCTCTATCTCTAAAGATCTAGAATTAGGGCCTCTATCTCTAAAGATCTAGAATTAGGCCCTCTATCTCTAAAGATCTAGAATTAGGCCCTCTATCTCTAAAGATCTAGAATTAGGGCCTCTATCTCTAAAGATCTAGAATTAGGGCCTCTATCTCTAAAGATCTAGAATTAGGGCCTCTATCTCTAAAGATCTAGAATTAGGCCCTCTATCTCTAAAGATCTAGAATTAGGGCCTCTATCTTTAAAGATCTAGAATTCACTCGGCGAGTCAGCAGCCTCTTTCCTAAAAACCTCTCAGTTGTAAGAGGACATGGGATACGTCCCAACATGGCACCCTATCCCCTACATAGTGCAGTACATAGGGATAGGGCACTAGTTGGGGACACTTTCTTCCCTTTTCTCAGGTAAAAACACAATCATCATTGGTACGGAATGGACGGTGAATATTCACGTCGGACCTCAATCATTGGCTCATCAAACATGTGGTAAAATGTCTCTGTGGAGGTGACAGTGAAGAGTGTCAGACTGGAGAACAACACCCTGTGGGGATCTCCAGTGACACCCTATTCCCTATGTAGTGCACTACTTTTGACCAGAGCCCTCAGCCTATTCCCTATATACTGCACTACTTTTGACCAGAGCCCTATTCCCTATATACTGCACTACTTTTGACCAGAGCCCTATTCCCTATATAGGGCACTACTTTTGACCAGAGCCCTATTCCCTATATAGTGCACTACTTTTGACCAGAGCCCTCACCCTATTCCCTATGTAGGGCACTACTTTTGACCAGAGCTCTATGTAACCTGGTCAAAAAAAGTAGTGCACTATTAATGGAATAGAGTGAAATTTGGGACGTAGGCAACACCTGCTCTCTAATGTGTCTCAGTCCACTGAGCCTCCACCATAATTACACTATCACTCTCACAGACACACACTCACACGCACAACACTCACACACACACACACACACACACACACATACACACACACTCACAACACACACACACACTCACAACACACACACACACACACACACACACACACACACACACACACACACACACACACACACACACACACACACACACACACACACACTCTCACACAGACAGTGTTACTCTTCTCCCCTGGTGGAGTGAAGGAGGTTGATAGATACCTTGTGGACTGAATGAACAGCATCTCAACCCATTGGATAATAAACATATCTTTCTGAGGGGACCATTCATTCCTCGTTCATTTGTTCCTTTGCTGGCACTAATATGGTGAGAAGTCATTTGTAAGAATCTCATTCAGAAGGGAGAGGGGTGTGAACAGAATAGAATGGAATGGAGTGATCAAGGGCCTTCATTGCAGTAGTTTTATTCCCTCCTCCTCCTCCTTCTCTCTCGTCCTCCTCCTCCTCCTACTTCTCCCTCCTCCTTCTCCTCCTTCTCCCTCCTCCTCCTCCTCCATCTCCCTCCTCCTCCATCTCCCTCCTCCTCCATCTCCCTTCTCACTCCTCCTCCTCCCTCCTCCTCCCTCCTCCCTCCTCCTCCATCCTGCTCCTTCTCCCTCCTCCTCCTCCCTTCTCCCTCCTCCTCCTTTTCCCTCCTCCGTCCTGCTCCTTCTCCCTCTTCCTCCTTCTCCCTACACCTCCTCCGTCCTGCTCCTTCTCCCTCATCCTCCTTCTCCCTCCTCCTCCATCCTGCTCCTTCTCCCTCCTCCTCCTTCTCCCTCCTCCTTCTCCCTCCTCCTCATCTTCCTCCTCAGTAAATCTATGAAAAGGAACACTTTTTAAAGTCACACTGTATCTTTATGGACCTGCCAGACGGTCTCAAACTGTAAAGGTACATACACTACATCGCAAGGACCTCGTGAAAATATCAATCAGATAGTGAGACAGAGGCAGAGAGAGAGTGAAAGAGAGAGAGAGAGAGAGAGAGAGAGAGAGAGAGACAGACAGAGAGAGAGAGACAGGAAGAGAGAGAGACAGAGAGAGAGAGAGAGAGAGAGACAGAGAGAGAGAGACTGTTTTTATTTCAACCATGGATTTTTCTATTCTGAAGGGCATCACGGATCACCCTTCACGTCCCTTCACTTCACCCCCAAAAATACTTTCTGTACTGCTTCTGATCCAGACTGTCACACCTTCCCTTTCAGCCATGGAAACATTCAGTTGAGCAACTTCAAGGACATTTTGAATCTTTAGAAATTGGCATCTCCAATCTACAGTCTTATAAGTCTCACCTCAACTAGCAGGTTACTACTGTAACTGTGTGATGTTGCTGGTAACTAGCAGGTTACTACTGTAACTGTGTGGTGGTTCTGGTAACTAGCAGGTTACTACTGTAACTGTGTGATGGTTCTGGTAACTAGCAGGTTACTACTGTAACTGTGATGTTGCTGGTAACTAGCAGGTTACTACTGTAACTGTGTGGTGGTTCTGGTAACTAGCAGGTTACTACTGTAACTGTGTGATGGTTCTGGTAACTAGCAGGTTACTACTGTAACTGCGTGATGGTTCTGGTAACTAGCAGGTTACTACTGTAACTGTGTGATGGTTCTGGTAACTAGCAGGTTACTACTGTAACTGTGTGATGGTTCTGGTAACTAGCAGGTTACTACTATAACTGTGCGATGGTTCTGGTAACTAGCAGGTTACTACTGTAACTGTGTGGTGGTTCTGGTAACTAGCAGGTTACTACTGTAACTGTGATGTTGCTGGTAACTAGCAGGTTACTACTGTAACTGTGTGGTGGTTCTGGTAACTAGCAGGTTACTACTGTAACTGTGATGTTGCTGGTAACTAGCAGGTTACTACTGTAACTGTGTGGTGGTTCTGGTAACTAGCAGGTTACTACTGTAACTGTGTGGTGGTTCTGGTAACTAGCAGGTTACTACTGTAACTGTGTGGTGGTTCTGGTAACTAGCAGGTTACTACTGTAACTGTGTGATGTTGCTGGTAACTAGCAGGTTACTACTGTAACTGTGTGGTGGTTGCTGGTAACTAGCCGGTTACTACTGTAACTGTGTGGTGGTTCTGGTAACTAGCAGGTTACTATTGTAACTGTGTGGTGGTTCTGGTAACTAGCAGGTTACTACTGTAACTGTGTGATGGTGCTGGTAACTAAAAGGTTACTACTGTAACTGTGTGGTGGTTCTGGTAACTAGCAGGTTACTACTGTAACTGTGTGGTGGTTCTGGTAACTAGCAGGTTACTACTGTAACTGTGATGTTGCTGGTAACTAGCCGGTTACTACTGTAACTGTGTGGTGGTTCTGGTAACTAGCAGGTTACTACTGTAACTGTGTGGTGGTTCTGGTAACTAGCCGGTTACTACTGTAACTGTGTGACTAGAAAGGGAATAGTGTTCACACACAATCCTTACTGAGTAAAAACAAAAGAGAGAGACACATCTTTGGTCTTTTACAATGTTGAGACTGGGGTAATGCTACTGAAGCCCCATTGGCTGGTAGATATTGAGACTGGGGGTAATGCTACTGAAGCCCCATTGGCTGGTAGATATTGAGACTGGGGGTAATGCTACTGAAGCCCCATTGGCTGGTAGATATTGAGACTGGGGGTAATGCTACTGAAGCCCCATTGGCTGGTAGATATTGAGACTGGGGGTAATGCTACTGAAGCCCCATTGGCTGGTAGATATTGAGACTGGGGGTAATGCTACTGAAGCCCCATTGGCTGGTAGATATTGAGACTGGGGGTAATGCTACTGAAGCCCCATTGGCTGGTAGATATTGAGACTGGGGGTAATGCTACTGAAGCCCCATTGGCTGGTAGATATTGAGACTGGGGGTAATGCTACTGCAGCCCCATTGGCTGGTAGATATTGAGACTGGGGGAGTTGCTACTGCAGCCCCATTGGCTGGTAGATATTGAGACTGGGGGTAATGCTACTGCAGCCCCATTGGCTGGTAGATATTGAGACTGGGGGTAATGCTACTGCAGCCCCATTGGCTGGTAGATATTGAGACTGGGGGAGTTGCTACTGCAGCCCCATTGGCTGGTAGATATTGAGACTGGGGGTAATGCTACTGCAGCCCCATTGGCTGGTAGATATTGAGACTGGGGGTAATGCTACTGAAGCCCCATTGGCTGGTAGATATTGAGACTGGGGGTAATGCTACTGAAGCCCCATTGGCTGGTAGATATTGAGACTGGGGGTAATGCTACTGAAGCCCCATTGGCTGGTAGATATTGAGACTGGGGGTAATGCTACTGAAGCCCCATTGGCTGGTAGATATTGAGACTGGGGGTAATGCTACTGAAGCCCCATTGGCTGGTAGATATTGAGACTGGGGGTAATGCTACTGAAGCCCCATTGGCTGGTAGATATTGAGACTGGGGGTAATGCTACTGAAGCCCCATTGGCTGGTAGATATTGAGACTGGGGGTAATGCTACTGCAGCCCCATTGGCTGGTAGATATTGAGACTGGGGGAGTTGCTACTGCAGCCCCATTGGCTGGTAGATATTGAGACTGGGGGTAATGCTACTGCAGCCCCATTGGCTGGTAGATATTGAGACTGGGGGTAATGCTACTGCAGCCCCATTGGCTGGTAGATATTGAGACTGGGGGAGTTGCTACTGCAGCCCCATTGGCTGGTAGATATTGAGACTGGGGGTAATGCTACTGCAGCCCCATTGGCTGGTAGATATTGAGACTGGGGGTAATGCTACTGAAGCCCCATTGGCTGGTAGATATTGAGACTGGGGGTAATGCTACTGCAGCCCCATTGGCTGGTAGATATTGAGACTGGGGGTAATGCTACTGCAGCCCCATTGGCTGGTAGATTTTGAGACTGGGGGATCTGCTACTGCAGCCCCATTGGCTGGTAGATATTGAGACTGGGGGATCTGCTACTGCAGCCCCATTGGCTGGTAGATATTGAGACTGGGGGAGTTGCTACCGCAGCCCCATTGGCTGGTAGATATTGAGACTGGGGGTAATGCTACTGCAGCCCCATTGGCTGGTAGATATTGAGACTGGGGGTAATGCTACCGCAGCCCCATTGGCTGGTAGATATTGAGACTGGGGGAGTTGCTACTGCAGCCCCATTGGCTGGTAGATATTGAGACTGGGGGAGTTGCTACTGCAGCCCCATTGGCTGGTAGATATTGAGACTGGGGGAGTTGCTACTGCAGCCCCATTGGCTGGTAGATATTGAGACTGGGGGTAATGCTACTGCAGCCCCATTGGCTGGTAGATATTGAGACTGGGGGAGTTGCTACTGCAGCCCCATTGGCTGGTAGATATTGAGACTGGGGGTAATGCTACTGCAGCCCCATTGGCTGGTAGATATTGAGACTGGGGGTAATGCTACTGCAGCCCCATTGGCTGGTAGATATTGAGACTGGGGGAGTTGCTACTGCAGCCCCATTGGCTGGTAGATATTGAGACTGGGGGTAATGCTACTGCAGCCCCATTGGCTGGTAGATATTGAGACTGGGGGAGTTGCTACTGCAGCCCCATTGGCTGGTAGATATTGAGACTGGGGGTAATGCTACTGCAGCCCCATTGGCTGGTAGATATTGAGACTGGGGGTAATGCTACTGCAGCCCCATTGGCTGGTAGATATTGAGACTGGGGGAGTTGCTACTGCAGCCCCATTGGCTGGTAGATATTGAGACTGGGGGTAATGCTACTGCAGCCCCATTGGCTGGTAGATATTGAGACTGGGGGTAATGCTACTGCAGCCCCATTGGCTGGTAGATATTGAGACTGGGGGAGCTGCTACTGCAGCCCCATTGGCTGGTAGATATTGAGACTGGGGGAGCTGCTACTGCAGCCCCATTGGCCGGTAGATTTGACTTCCAAAAAGGAAAAAGATGAGAATTGAAAAGGAATGGAAAAAAATATCAGCCACAGCAAAATATCTAGGCTTTAAAATGTGCCATTCTGATGTTGAAATGCATTCAGTAAGTAGTCTGCGTCACAAATGGCACCCTATTCCCTACATATTCCCATATAGTGTAGGGCTCTATGGGCCCTAAGTAGTGCACTATGTAGAGAATAGGGGGCCATTTGTCTACTCTAGACAATGCAGCCGCTGAATCAGTTTTAAAACACCAATCTTTTAGTTCACTCAGAGTTGGCAGAGCTCTTCTCATTCAATTACCGGAATCACTTCTTAAAACAGGTTATCCACTGTGGTTCTGACTTTAACCTTAAATATCACACACACACACACACACACACACACACACACACACACACACACACACACACACACACACACGTTATCAGATCCCCAGTGGTACTGAATTAATCTTAAATATCACACACACACAAACACGCGCACACACACACACACACACACACACACACACACACACACACACACACACACGTTATCAGATCCCCAGTGGTACTGAATTAATCTTAAATATCACACACACACAAGCACGCGCACACACACACACACACACACACACACACACACACACACACACACACACACACACACACACACACACACACACACACACACACACACCTATTCACAGTGTTACAGTCGTGTAGGTCTGTCTCCAGGTAGGACAAGACATAACATCTTAATCCAATTTCATATCAGTTTGATTTCTTCATTTTCAAAATTAAGGTCTAATAGCGGTCGAACGACAATCAATCAATCAATCACTCAATCAATCAATCACTCAATCAATCAATCAATCAATCAAACAGTCATTCAATAATTAGTCTGTCTCCCTGTCTCTCTGTAGTCTCTCTGTAGTCCGTCTCTCTGTAGTCTCTCTGTAGTCTCTCTGTAGTCTCTCTGTAGTCTCTGTCGTCTGTCTCTCTGTCTCTCTGTCTCTCTGTCTCTCTGTAGTCTGTCTCTCTGTAGTCTCTCTGTAGTCTGTCTCTGTAGTCTCTCTGTAGTCTCTCTGTAGTCTGTCTCTCTGTAGTCTCTCTGTAGTCTCTCTGTAGTCTGTCTCTCTGTAGTCTCTCTGTAGTCTCTCTCTCTCTCTCTCTCTCTCTCTGTCTGTCTCTTTGTCGTCTGTCTCTCTGTCATATCTGTAGTCTCTCTGTCTCTGTGTCTCTCTGTCGTCTCTGTAGTCTCTGTAGTCTCTCTCTCTCTCTCTCTCTGTCTCTCTCTCTCTCGCTCTGTCTCTCTGTCTCTCTGTCTCCATGTCTCTCTCTGTCTCTCTGTCTCTCTCTGTCTCTCTCTCTGTGTAGTCTGTGTGTATGACTCACCAGACGGGACATGACAAATGCATCCCCAATTCCTTCATATTGTACTGAACAAAAATATAAATGCAACATAAAACAATTCCAAAGATTCTACTGAATTACAGTGTATATGAGGAAGTCATTCAATTGAAATACATTCATTAGGCCCTAATCTATGGATTTCACATGACTGAGAATACAGATATGCATCTGTTGGTCACAGATACCTTCACAATGGGCATCAGGATCCCATCACGGTATTTCTGTGCATTCAAAATGGCATCGATAAAATGCAATTGTGCTCGTTGTCCATAGCTTGTACCTGCCCATACCATAACCCCACCACAACCATGGGGCACTCTGTTCACAACGTTGACATCAGCTAACCGCTCGCTCACACGACCCCGTACACACGGTCTGCTGTTGTGAGGTGGGGTGGACGTACTGCCAAATTCACTAAAACGACATTGGAGAAGGCTTATGGTAGAGAAATAAACATTCAATTCTCTTTCATCAGCTCTGGTGGACATTCCTGTAGTCAGCATGCCAATTGCACGTTCCCTCAAAACTTGAGACATCTGTGGTATTGTGTTGTGTGACAAAACTGCACATTTTATGTGAGCTCTTATTGTCCCCAGCACAAGGTGCAGCTATGTAATGATCATGCTGTTTAATCAGCTTCTTGATATGCCACACCTGTCAGGTGGATGGATTATCTTGGCAAAGGAGAAATGCTGACTAACATGGATGTAAACAAATTTGTGCACAACAATTTGAGAGAAATAAGATTTATCTGCGTATGGAAAAGTTTCTGGGATATTTTATTTCAGCTCTTGAAACACTTTTTACATGTTGCGTTTTTTAAATATTTTTGTTCAAAAATGAACTTTTAATAGCTGTGAAACATCAAGTGATGTTGAGTCATCAGTCACTGAGAGGTATGACGTCTCTGGAATCTGCTGTCTGTCGATAGGCCTGGTAATATGGGCTATGGGCCAGGCAGGGGGGAGATAACTTTGAGGACTAGACTGGCTAAAGGGCAGTTCGGGTTAATGCCAGGTGGGCTGGTCCATCTTTAACCCGGTGTGTTTAACCCAGTGTGATTATCTCATTTGGGGCTTATAACAGGGACCTTGAGAACAACGACTGGCCAGTGTATTTCTTGTCCCAGTCCGCCCCTGTTGTAAATGAATACAGCTATGTGCTAACTTTGAGGACAAGCCCTTGTCTCCTTCTCTGAGCTGCTTCAGGAGCACGTAGTAAACAAGAAGATTAAATAAACCAATCACAGGAACAGAGAAAAACAAACAAACAAATGACAATTATTCCGATTTCATAAAGTGCCCTGTCATTGCAGGTGTTTGGTATTTGTAATTTAGAGGGAAATACAATAATGAATATTTTACATAAACATTTCATTATTACAGTATATTCATCTATATTGCAACAGCTAAAGTCTTAAAAGTTAATGAGCAATATTCTCAAGTATCTAGTTAACCAAATCAATGAACCAGTCAGTCTGTCATTTAGTCTGTCTGCATGTTGCCTATGAGCAGAGTACTGTAGTCTGTCTCTCTGCCGTCTGTCTCTCTGCCGTCTGTCTCTCTGTAGCCTGTCTCTCTGTCTCTCTGCAGTCTGTCTCTCTGTAGTCTGTCTCTCTGCCGTCTGTCTCTCTGTAGTCTGTCGCTCTGTAGTCTGTCTCTATGTAATCTGTCTCTATGTAGTCTGTCTCTATGTAGTCTGTCTCTCTGCAGTCTGTCTCTCTGTAGTCTGTCTCTCTGCCGTCTGTCTCTCTGTAGTCTGTCGCTCTGTAGTCTGTCTCTATGTAATCTGTCTCTCTGTAGTCTGTCTCTATGTAGTCTGTCTCTCTGTCTCTCTGTAGTCTGTCTCTCTGCCGTCTGTCTCTCTGCCAACTGTCTCTCTGTAGTCTGTCTCTCTGTCTCTCTGTAGTCTGTCTCTCTGTAGTCTGTCTGTCTGTCTCTCTGTAGGCTGTCTCTCTGTCTCTCTGTAGTCTGTCTCTCTGTAGTCTCTCTGTAGTCTGTCTCTCTGTCTCTCTGTAGTCTGTCTCTCTGTCTCTCTGTAGTCTGTCTCTCTGTAGTCTCTCTGTAGTCTGTCTCTCTGTAGTCTCTCTGTAGTCTGTCTCTTTGTAGTCTCTCTGTAGTCTGTCTCTCTGTAGTCTGTCTGTCTGTCTCTCTGTAGGCTGTCTCTCTGCCTCTCTATAGTCTGTCTCTCTGTAGTCTGTCTGTCTGTCTCTCTGTAGTCTGTCTGTCTCTCTGTAGTCTGTCTCTCTGTCTCTCTGTAGTCTGTCTCTCTGTCTCTCTGTAGTCTGTTTCTCTGTCTCTCTGTAGTCTGTCTCTCTGTAGTCTGTCTGTCTGTCTCTCTGTAGGCTGTCTCTCTGTCTCTCTGTAGTCTGCCTCTCTGTCTCTCTGTCCTCTGTCTCTCTGTAGTCTGTCTCTCTGTAGTCTGTCTGTCTGTCTCTCTGTAGTCTGTCTCTCTGTCTCTCTGTAGTCTGTCTGTCTGTCTCTCTGTAGTCTGTCTCTCTGTCTCTCTGTCGTCTGTCTCTCTGTAGTCTGTCTCTCTGTCTCTCTGTCGTCTGTCTCTCTGTAGTCTGTTTCTCTGTCTCTCTGTAGTCTGTCTCTCTGTAGTCTGTCTGTCTGTCTCTCTGTAGGCTGTCTCTCTGTCTCTCTGTAGTCTGCCTCTCTGTCTCTCTGTCCTCTGTCTCTCTGTAGTCTGTCTCTCTGTAGTCTGTCTGTCTGTCTCTCTGTAGTCTGTCTCTCTGTCTCTCTGTAGTCTGTCTGTCTGTCTCTCTGTAGTCTGTCTCTCTGTCTCTCTGTCGTCTGTCTCTCTGTAGTCTGTCTCTCTGTCTCTCTGTCGTCTGTCTCTCTGTAGTCTGTCTGTCTGTCTCTCTGTAGTCTGTCTCTCTCTCTCTCTCTGTAGTCTGTCTCTCTGCCGTCTGTCTCTCTGTAGTCTGTCTCTCTGTCTCTCTGTAGTCTGTAATCTGTCTCTCTGTCGTCTGTCTCTCTGTCGTCTGTCTCTCTGTAATCTGTCTCTCTGCCGTCTGTCTCTCTGTAGTCTGTCTCTCTGTAATCTGTCTCTCTGCCGTCTGTCTCTCTGTAGTCTGTCTCTCTGTAATCTGTCTCTCTGTAGTCTGTCTCTCTATAGTCTGCCATTCCCCACACCACCACCATCAGCCTGTACGGTTGATACCAGGTAGGATGGGGCCATGGACTCATGCTGCTTACGCAAAATCCTGACTCTGCCATCAGCACGATACAAGATGAACCCGGGATTCAGACCAGGCTTTGTTTTTCCACTTCTTCTTGTTTTTAGCTGATAGAAGTGGAACCCGGTGTGGTCGTCTCGTCATGACGAGGACCGACGAGTTGTGCGTTCCGTTATGCTGTTCTCCACTGTTGTACTGCTCCGTTCGTTTGCCTGTTTGTGGCCCGTCTGTTAGCTTGAACGATTCTTGCCGTTCTCTTTCGACCTCTTTTATCAACGAGTTCTCCACAGGACGGGATGTTTTATTGTTTGTTGCAACATTCTCGTTAAACCCAGGAGGATGGGCCTTTTCTGAGATACTGGCACCGACGATCAGAGTGGTATGATCGGGGTTAAATCCGGGGTTAATATGGTCCAATCAGAGATGGCATTGGTTATTCTACTATAACCTCAGACATTATGAGTTACAGTAGGGTTTTATGTCTGTGTTTATTCATATTGTCACGGCTGTTCAAAGGATCGGACCAAAATAACACCAAACAAAACCAACATAGAAATACAAAACATAGACAAACACCCAGGGTTTTATGTCTGTGTTTATTCACATACTGTTGCTGTTGGTGGTGTAAACAACATGTAGAATAATGTTTAAAAGATGTAGCTATTTATTCTATGTGGAAAAATCAATTAATAAGATTTGTTTTCATGTTTTAATTACTTCAGTCAGTCCCCCCCCCCATTTTTTACATTTTTTTATTCTCTGTATGTTTTCGGTAAACATACTAAATGTAGCCGTGAAAATGATCCAAATCCAACCAGAGTTCAGATACGAAAATACTGGGTGGAAAATAATACTGGGGAACAGATAGACGACCAGTCTCCAATGTTTACTGTTTTTTTATCCTCAATAACACCCAGATACTGGGGAACAGATAGACGACCAGTCTCCAATGTTTACTGTGTTTTTATCCTCAATAACACCCAGATACTGGGGAACAGATAGACGACCAGTCTCCAATGTTTACTGTGTTTTTATCCTCAATAACACCCAGATACTGGGGAACAGATAGACGACCAGTCTCCAATGTTTACTGTTTTCTATCCTCAATAACACCCAGATACTGGGGAACAGATAGACGACCAGTCTCCAATGTTTACTGTGATTTTATCCTCAATAACACCCAGATACTGGGGAACAGATAGACGACCAGTCTCCAATGTTTACTGTGTTTTTATCCTCAATAACACCCAGATACTGGGGAACAGATAGACGACCAGTCTCCAATGTTTACTGTGTTTTTATCCTCAATAACACCCAGATACTGGGGAAGAGATAGACGACCAGTCTCCAATGTTTACTGTGTTTTTATCCTCAATAACACCCAGATACTGGGGAACAGATAGACGACCAGTCTCCAATGTTTACTGTTTTCTATCCTCAATAACACCCAGATACTGGGGAACAGATAGACGACCAGTCTCCAATGTTTACTGTGTTTTTATCCTCAGTAACACCCAGATACTGGGGAACAGATAGACGACCAGTCTCCAATGTTTACTGTGTTTTTATCCTCAATAACACCCAGATACTGGGGAACAGATAGACGACCAGTCTCCAATGTTTACTGTGTTTTTATCCTCAATAACACCCAGATACTGGAGAACAGATAGACGACCAGTCTCCAATGTTTACTGTGTTATTATCCTCAATAACACCCAGATACTGTGGAACAGATAGACGACCAGTCTCCAATGTTTACTGTTTTCTATCCTCAATAACACCCAGATACTGGGGAACAGATAGACGACCAGTCTCCAATGTTTACTGTGTTTTTATCCTCAATAACACCCAGATACTGGGGAACAGATAGACGACCAGTCTCCAATGTTTACTGTTTTCTGTCCTCAATAACACCCAGATACTGGGGAACAGATAGACGACCAGTCTCCAATGTTTACTGTTTTCTATCCTCAATAACACCCAGATACTGGGGAACAGATAGACGACCAGTCTCCAATGTTTACTGTGATTTTATCCTCAATAACACCCAGATACTGGGGAACAGATAGACGACCAGTCTCCAATGTTTACTGTTTTTTTTATCCTCAATAACACCCAGATACTGGGGAACAGATAGACGACCAGTCTCCAATGTTTACTGTGTTTTTATCCTCAATAACACCCAGATACTGGGGAACAGATAGACGACCAGTCTCCAATGTTTACTGTGTTTTTATCCTCAATAACACCCAGATACTGGGGAACAGATAGACGACCAGTCTCCAATGTTTACTGTGTTTTCTATCCTCAATAACACCCAGATACTGGGGAACAGATAGACGACCAGTCTCCAATGTTTACTGTTTTCTATCCTCAATAACACCCAGATACTGGGGAACAGATAGACGACCAGTCTCCAATGTTTACTGTTTTCTATCCTCAATAACACCCAGATACTGGGGAACAGATAGACGACCAGTCTCCAATGTTTACTGTTTTTTTATCCTCAATAACACCCAGATACTGGGGAACAGATAGACGACCAGTCTCCAATGTTTACTGTGTTTTCTATCCTCAATAACACCCAGATACTGGGGAACAGATAGACGACCAGTCTCCAATGTTTACTGTTTTCTATCCTCAATAACACCCAGATACTGGGGAACAGATAGACGACCAGTCTCCAATGTTTACAGTGTTTTTATCCTCAATAACACCCAGATACTGGGGAACAGATAGACGACCAGTCTCCAATGTTTACTGTTTTTTTATCCTCAATAACACCCAGATACTGGGGAACAGATAGACGACCAGTCTCCAGTGTTTACTGTGTTTTTATCTTCAATAACACCCAGATACTGGGGAACAGATAGACGACCAGTCTCCAATGTTTACTGTGTTTTTATCCTCAATAACACCCAGATACTGGGGAACAGATAGACGACCAGTCTCCAATGTTTACTGTGTTTTCTATCCTCAATAACACCCAGATACTGGGGAACAGATAGACGACCAGTCTCCAATGTTTACTGTGTTTTTATCCTCAATAACACCCAGATACTGGGGAACAGATAGACGACCAGTCTCCAATGTTTACTGTGTTTTTATCCTCAGTAACACCCAGATACTGGGGAACAGATAGACGACCAGTCTCCAATGTTTACTGTGTTTTGTCTTCAATAACACCCAGATACTGGGGAACAGATAGACGACCAGTCTCCAATGTTTACTGTTTTTTTATCCTCAATAACACCCAGATACTGGGGAACAGATAGACGACCAGTCTCCAATGTTTACTGTGTTTTCTATCCTCAATAACACCCAGATACTGGGGAACAGATAGACGACCAGTCTCCAATGTTTACTGTGTTTTTATCCTCAATAACACCCAGATACTGGGGAACAGATAGACGACCAGTCTCCAATGTTTACTGTGTTTTTATCCTCAATAACACCCAGATACTGGGGAACAGATAGACGACCAGTCTCCAATGTTTACTGTGTTTTTATCCTCAATAACACCCAGATACTGGAGAACAGATAGACGACCAGTCTCCAATGTTTACTGTGTTTTTATCCTCAATAACACCCAGATACTGTGGAACAGATAGACGACCAGTCTCCAATGTTTACTGTGTTTTTATCCTCAATAACACCCAGATACTGGAGAACAGATAGACGACCAGTCTCCAATGTTTACTGTGTTTTTATCCTCAATAACTCCCAGATACTGGGGAACAGATAGACGACCAGTCTCCAATGTTTACTGTGTTTTCTATCCTCAATAACACCCAGATACTGGGGAACAGATAGACGACCAGTCTCCAATGTTTACTGTGTTTTTATCCTCAATAACACCCAGATACTGGGGAACAGATAGACGACCAGTCTCCAATGTTTACTGTGTTTTTATCCTCAATAACACCCAGATACTGGGGAACAGATAGACGACCAGTCTCCAATGTTTACTGTTTTTTTATCCTCAATAACACCCAGATACTGGGGAACAGATAGACGACCAGTCTCCAATGTTTACTGTGTTTTTATCCTCAATAACACCCAGATACTGGGGAACAGATAGACGACCAGTCTCCAATGTTTACTGTGTTTTTATCCTCAATAACACCCAGATACTGGGGAACAGATAGACGACCAGTCTCCAATGTTTACTGTTTTCTATCCTCAATAACACCCAGATACTGGGGAACAGATAGACGACCAGTCTCCAATGTTTACTGTTTTCTATCCTCAATAACACCCAGATACTGGGGAACAGATAGACGACCAGTCTCCAATGTTTACTGTGTTTTTATCCTCAGTAACACCCAGATACTGGGGAACAGATAGACGACCAGTCTCCAATGTTTACTGTGTTTTTATCCTCAATAACACCCAGATACTGGGGAACAGATAGACGACCAGTCTCCAATGTTTACTGTGTTTTTATCCTCAATAACACCCAGATACTGGAGAACAGATAGACGACCAGTCTCCAATGTTTACTGTGTTTTTATCCTCAATAACACCCAGATACTGTGGAACAGATAGACGACCAGTCTCCAATGTTTACTGTGTTTTTATCCTCAATAACACCCAGATACTGGAGAACAGATAGACGACCAGTCTCCAATGTTTACTGTGTTTTTATCCTCAATAACTCCCAGATACTGGGGAACAGATAGACGACCAGTCTCCAATGTTTACTGTGTTTTCTATCCTCAATAACACCCAGATACTGGGGAACAGATAGACGACCAGTCTCCAATGTTTACTGTGTTTTTATCCTCAATAACACCCAGATACTGGGGAACAGATAGACGACCAGTCTCCAATGTTTACTGTGTTTTTATCCTCAATAACACCCAGATACTGGGGAACAGATAGACGACCAGTCTCCAATGTTTACTGTTTTTTTATCCTCAATAACACCCAGATACTGGGGAACAGATAGACGACCAGTCTCCAATGTTTACTGTGTTTTTATCCTCAATAACACCCAGATACTGGGGAACAGATAGACGACCAGTCTCCAATGTTTACTGTGTTTTTATCCTCAATAACACCCAGATACTGGGGAACAGATAGACGACCAGTCTCCAATGTTTACTGTTTTCTATCCTCAATAACACCCAGATACTGGGGAACAGATAGACGACCAGTCTCCAATGTTTACTGTTTTCTATCCTCAATAACACCCAGATACTGGGGAACAGATAGACGACCAGTCTCCAATGTTTACTGTGTTTTTTTATCCTCAATAACACCCAGATGTGATGGACTGTCATGTTTGGCCCTCCGACCCACTACTGGGTTGAAAGTCTACCTCCTAAATATTCCCTTTATAGTGCACTAAATTTCACCATGGTCCATACGTATATCTCTGGTCAAAAGTAGTGTACTATGTAAGGAATAGGTTTCTTTATGGGACACTACACCCTGATTCAGTGGACACTCATTTCTGGCCCAAATACCTCTTACTGTTTTGATAGACTCATGCGAAAGGAGAGAAGAAAACACCATTTCAAAAACAAATAAACCTCCACAGGCCAATAGACACAACAGATTTCCATTAAAAGGAAACAGTGAAATAAAAACCAGACTCTCTAACATATCAGACTGATGCCAAAGCATTTCTACAGTACTGTATACACAGGGAAGGCTGTGGGTATATACAGCACAGCATGTTCAAAACAAATAGAAGGATGTGTGTAGTGGACACGAAACCGTTATCTACGGGGGGGGGGGTCTCGTTTCATCACTGTGACATGAAAGAGAAATGTTTTACATTCCAATCGTCACTGGACAGAACAAGGGAGACAGAGAGATAGAGAGGTGGGGGGGGGTAGAGCGAGAGGGAGAAATGAGGAGATCAGGGTAAAGAGGAGACCAAATAGAGAGAGAGAGGTAGAGGAGTGAGAGAGTGAGACAGAGAGAGGTGAGAGAGAGAGATCAGGGTATACACTTGGGAAGAGAAGTCTTATTTTGGTTTTCTCCTCCGGCACACGGTTGTTGAACACTCATCAGTGAATACCTCTCCTCTCCTCTCCTCTCCTTATTTCCCCTCCTCTCCTCTCCTCTCCTCTCCTCTCCTCTCCTCTCCTCTCCTTTTTTCCTCTCCTCTCCTCTCCTTTCCTCTCCTCTCCTCTCCTCTCCCATCTCACCATATGCTTGCTTGATCTTGATCACTTTCTCAGTCCACACACACTCTATGATCACTGTTTTTGCGGCACAGAGTCCTCACGGTTTGGAGATGAGAGTTTTGTTAGTTGAACGCTGCCATACATGTAGTGCTCTACCCTACAGTAACTTGGTACCAACATAAAGGACTCCCATAAGTTCTACAGTAGATATCAGTGTTGTTTTTTTAATCCTAACCCATAGATACTAGGGTTGTAAAGGTACACAGTATTGTACAAACCGTTGGGTATGGGGAGCTGGGTTCGGTTCGCACCGTGAAGCCCAATGAATACATAAAACATACATATATATATAGAGAGAGAAATGTAAACACTAGGCTATGCATACCCTGGGTTGTATGCCTCCTCTGTAAATCTGAAAATATTTCAGTCTATATTTCAGAATGTTCTGTCTGCTACCGCACGGCAAGAGGTACCGGAGAGCCAAGTCAAGGACTAAAGGGCTCCTTAACAGCTTATACCCCCAAGCCATAAGACTGCTGAACAACTAAACTAATCACTGTTTACATTGACCCCCCCTCTTCATCCTCCTATAAATACCACAGAATACTACACTCTCTACATAGTAATACGATGGCCATTCCTATTGCAGAGAAAGTGCCCACTGAGTTCAATGCTCTTTTTGGACTCTCTCTCTCTCTCTCTTTCTCTCTCTCGGTCTCTCTCTTTCTCTCTCTCTCTAGGTCTCTGTCTTTCTTTCTCTCTCTCTTTCTCTCGGTCTCTCTCTTTCTCTCTCTCAGTCTCTGTCCCTCTCTCTCGTTCTCTCTCTCTCTGTCTCTCTGTCTCTCGTTCTCTCTGTCTCTCTCTCTCTCTCTCTCTCTGTCTCTCTCTCTGTCTCTGTCTCTCTGTCTCT
>NW_021823093.1:50000-57820 GCF_901001165.1 Salmo trutta | reverse complement strand
CAGAGAGTCAAATTCTGATGGGTAATGTAACCACATCCAGAGAGTCAACATTCTGATGGGTAATGTACCACATCCAGAGAGTCAACATTCTGATGGGTAATGTATACCACATCCAGAGAGTTAACATTCTGATGGGTAATGTATACCACATCCAGAGAGTCAACATTCTGATGGGTAATGTATACCACATCCAGAGAGTCAACATTCTGATGGGTAATGTATACCAGATCCAGAGAGTCAACATTCTGATGGGTAATGTATACCACATCCAGAGAGTCAACATTCTGATGGGTAATGTATACCACATCCAGAGAGTCAACATTCTGATGGGTAATGTATACCAGATCCAGAGAGTTAACATTCTGATGGGTAATGTATACCACATCCAGAGAGTCAACATTCTGATGGGTAATGTATACCACATCCAGAGAGTTAACATTCTGAGATCCTGTCATTTAAACTTCTCATTTTTAATTTGACTTGCTAGTTTTTGATTTCAAATTTTTTTTCTATACTTTTATAATGATTCATGAATTCTATTCAAAAGAAAATCCAAAAAGCACATATATTTAGTTCTCCTTCTGTAGGAATGAACTATTACCGTTATTAGCCTATCAGCGAAAGCATTTGCATGTGATTCCTTACATTGTTACATCGTATGTGCTGGTCCTCATATTCCTCTATCTGTCACATGGCGGCTCCTCCATGCATGCTAATAATCATCTTTTGAATATGACATTATTACTCTCCGACATACACATATGCTCGGTTGTTGGTTGTGTTTCGCTGTTGTTTGTCTGTGTGCGAGACGCTGCTTCTACCGTGAGATGGATAACCCCCTCACCTGTCTAACGGCTTGATGTACGACACGGGCCCGGCCATGCAAGTATGACGCTCGTCACACAAGCAACCAGGCATGAAATGAAACGCTCCCCTCTCTCTTCATCAGCCCTTCATAGTCAGGGAGAGAGACAGTGACGTCAACATCCTTACATTGTAGATCTCTGTCCAAGGCAGAATGAACTCGTAACACATCACCTGGACAATTAGCCTTCAGCTAGCTTTCCACAAAAAAATACAGAAATAACAGATAAAGCGGCACAACGCCTCTCCCCTATTTGACCTAGATAGTTTGTGTGTATGTATTGATATGTAGGCTACGTGTGCCTTTTTTAAAAATGTATGTAGTTCTGTCCTTGAGCTGTTCTTGTCTATTGATGTTCTGTATTATGTCATTCTGTATTATGTTTCATGTTTTGTGTGGACCCCAGGAAGAGTAGCTGCTGCTTTAGTAACAGCTAATGGGGATTCTAATAAAATACCAAATACCAAACTCACCTTTAGCTAAGGCACTCAGAATCAAAGCCAAACCCACTACTTTCCCCATATATAGAATCAAACCCACTACTTTCCCCATATAAAGAATCAAACCCACTATTTAACTAGGCAAGTCAGTTAAGAACAAATTCTTATTTTCAATGACAGCCTAGGAACAGTGGGTTAACTGCCTTGTTCAGAACAACAGATTTGTACCTTATCAGCTTGAGGATTTGAACTTGCAACCTACCCTGCCGCCCCAAAATATATAGAATCAAACCCAATACTTTCCCCATATAGAATCAAACCCACTACTTTGTAAACATATGATGTAAATATACAGTCGTTGCCAAAAGGTTTGAGAATGACACAAATATGACTTTTCACAAAGTTTGCTGCTTCAGTGTCTTTAGATATTTTTGTCAGATGTTACTATGGAATACTGAAGTATAATTACAAGCATTTCATAAGTGTCAAAGGCTTTTATTGACAATTACATGAAGTTGATGCAAAGAGTCAATATTTGCAGTGTTGTCCCTTCTTTTTCAAGACCTCTGCAATCCGCCCTGGCATGCTGTCAATTAACTTCTGGGCCACATCCTGACTGATGGCAGCCCATTCTTGCATAATCAATGCTTGGAGTTTGTCAGAATTTGTGGGTTTTTGTTTGTCCACCCACCTCTTGAGGATTGACCACAAGTTCTCAATGGGATTAAGGTCTGGGGAGTTTCCTGGCCATGGACCCAAAATATCAATGTTTTGTTCCCACTTAGTTATCACTTTTGCCTTATGGCAAGGTGCTCCATCATGCTGGAAATGGCATTGTTCGTCACCAAACAGTTCATGGATGGTTGGGAGAAGTTGCTCTCGGAGGGTGTGTTGGTACCATTCTTTATTCATGGCAAAATTGTGAGTGAGCCCACTCCCTTGGCTGAGAAGCAACCCCACACATGAATGGTCTCAGGATGCTTTACTGTTGGCATGACACAGGACTGATGGTAACGCTCACCTTGTCTTCTCCGGACAAGCTTTTTTCCGGATGCCCCAAACAATCGGAAAGGGGATTCATCAGAGAAAATGACTTTACCCCAGTCCTCAGCAGTCCAATCCCTGTACCTTTTGCAGAATATCAGTCTGTCCCTGATGTTTTTCCTGGAGAGAAGTGGCTTCTTTGCTGCCCTTCTTGACACCAGGCCATCCTCCAAAAGTCTTCATCTCACTGTGCGTGCAGATGCACTCACACCTGCCTGCTGCCATTCCTGAGCAAGCTCTGTACTGGTGGTGCCCCAATCCCACAGCTGAAACAACTTTAGGAGACGGTCCTGGCGCTTGCTGGACTTTCTTGGGCGCCCTGAAGCCTTCTTCACAACAATTGAACCGCTCTCCTTGAAGTTCTTGATGATCCGATAAATGGTTGATTTAGGTGCAATCTTACTGACAGCAATATCCTTGCCTGTGAAGACCTTTTTGTGCAATACAATGATGATGCCACGTGTTTCCTTGCAGGTAACCATGTTTGACAGAGGAAAAACAATGATTCCAAGCACCACCCTCCTTTTGAAGCTTCCAGTCTGTTATTCAAATTCAATCAGCATGACAGAGTAAACTCCAGCCTTGTCCTCGTCAACACTCACACCTGTGTTAACGAGAGAATCACTGACATGATGTCAGCTGGTTCTTTTGTGGCAGGGCTGAAATGCAGTGGAAATGTTTTTGGGGGATTCAGTTCATTTGCATGGCAAAGAGGGACTTTGCAATTAATTGCAATTCATCTGATCACTCTTCATAACATTCCGGAGTATATACAAATTGCCATCATACAAACTGAGGCAGCAGACTTTGTGAAAATTAATATTTGTGTCATTCTCAAAACTTTTGGACACGACTGTACATTAATAATCTTGCTGTAAAGATAATTAAGCAAATTGGGCACTGAGCACTCTTCACGTAGTCCAGCACAGCGTGAAGAAAAATTAATGAAGAAAAAAAGTCCCTGATGGCCAAACATCAGGATTAGCTTTAGATTAGCATTAGGCGCTAACTCGCTAAGCTTCGCTTAACTTGCTGAGCAGGTCCTAAAGAACAAATAGCTCAGCTCTACCCAATCACTTCCCCTGATACTGACTGACTGACTGAACTCACACACACACACACACACACACACACACACACACACACACACACACACACACACACACACACACACACACACACACACACACACACACACACACACACACAGGCTATAGTATAGTGTTTGGCTGTGCAGTGCAGTCAGCACATGGATCATTTAAATATAATTACTAAGTTGGTATCCATAATCAAGTCTATGGTAAATCTATTCTAATTCTGTTCTATTTCTATGGCCTGGACAGCGGCACCATCCAGTCATTGGCTTCCGACCTCAATATAGTAATTGCTCCATTTTCATTAAGCTGCTGTTGCAGTATATAAAAAAAAGAGCAGCTTACAGAGGGAATGTTTATATTCATCCTCTTTAGGTTTTTTAGCTTATGGAAAAAATTACTTGGAGCTCGCATATGTTCCAGGTTAATAATAATAATGAAGCTGGAGACTCATATCTCCCTCACTAGCTTTAAGCACCAGCTGTCAGAGCAGCTCACAGATCACTGCACCTGTACATAGCCCATCTGTAAACAGCCCATCTATCTACCTACCTCATCCCCATACTGTATTTATTTATTTATCTTGCTCCTTTGCACCCCAGTATCTCTACTTGCACATTCATCTTCTGCACATCTACCATTCCAGTGTTTAATTGCTATATTGTAATTACTTCGCCACCATGGCCTATTTATTGCCTTATTGCCTTTTGCTATTACTGAGCAGAATGTTTTTTTCTCTTTCTGTCTGTCTTCCATGGCCGAAGCCACGATCCTTATCTGTGGTAGTGGTGGTGGTGGTGGAGAAGGAGAGATGTGTTATCTGTGGTGGTAGTGGAGGTAGTGGAGAAGGGGAGATGTGTTATCTGTGGTGGTGGTGGAGAAGGGGAGATGTGTTATCTGTGGTGGTGGTGAAGGTAGTGGAGAAGGGGAGAAGTGTTATCTGTGGTGGTGGTGGAGAAGGGGAGATGTGTTATCTGTGGTGGTGGTGGAGAAGGGGAGATGTGTTATCTGTGGTGGTGGTAGTGGAGAAGGGGAGATGTGTTATCTGTGGTGGTGGTAGTGGAGAAGGGGAGATGTGTTATCTGTGGTGGTGGTGGTGGAGAAGGGGAGATGTGTTATCTGTGGTGGTGGTGGTGGTGGTGGAGAAGGGGAGATGTGTTATCTGTGGTGGTGGTGGTGGTAGTGGAGAATGGGAGATGTGTTATCTGTGGTGGTGGTGGTGGTGATGGAGAATGGGAGATGTGTTATCTGTGGTGGTGGTGGAGGTAATGGAGAAGGGGAGAAGTGTTATCTGTGGTGGTGGTGGTGGTAGTGGAGAAGGGGAGATGTGTTATCTGTGGTGGTGGAGGTAGTGGAGAAGGGGAGATGTGTTATCTGTGGTGGTGGTGGAGAAGGGGAGATGTGTTATCTGTGGTGGTGGTGTTATCTGTGGTGGTGGTGGTGGTGGTGGTGGAGAAGGGGAGATGTGTTATCTGTGGTGGTGGTGGAGGTAGTGGAGAAGGGGAGATGTGTTATCTGTGGTGGTGGTGGTGGTAGTGGAGAAGGGGAGAAGTGTTATCTGTGGTGGTGGTGGTAGTGGAGAAGGGGAGAAGTGTTATCTGTGGTGGTGGTGGTAGTGGAGAAGGGGAGATGTGTTATCTGTGGTGGTGGTAGTGGTAGTGGAGAAGGGGAGATGTGTTATCTGTGGTGGTGGTGGTGGTAGTGGAGAAGGGGGGAAGTGTTATCTGTTAGAGCGGTAGTGGTGGAGATGAACAGATGCAGTACTCACTCCCACCAGAAGAGGTCTCCCTACAGCCTTGGGAGCCCATTTTAGACTGAAACGGCTGGAAGTCTATGGGAGACAAAGCCTGGGTGAAAAGAATACTTACATATAATACTGCAAATGAGAATTCCTAGTCTAACTAAAATGTCCAGGTAACTGTAAAGTAAAATATCCAGACAATGAAGTCATGAGAAATGTTTTAATATAATGCATGACTTTATAATGCAGCTTGAAAGGTCAACAAATTAATTGCCTTTCTATTCCCAGTCTCTCTGGAGTCTGATGTATTTCTATGTAGAATATGTATTGCAGTTATTTTTGTAACACTTTGAATGTTGCAGCCTGTTGACTACTCTAACCCTAAACCCTAACCTTAACCCATACCCTTACCCTAACTCTAACCTTAAGCTTAACCCTTACCTTAACCATTTGAAATATAAACTTTAATTGGGTTAACGTCAGATTTGGGACGTCCCAAGGATCCCGGGGAGAGCCCCTCTGTCCAGGAGTGACATCAGCGAGGTGAGGTCGTACTGAACACAACCTGTGGCGTGCCATTTTCCATACAGTATTACTGTTCTGTACAGTATTAGGCCTATGCTTGGAGAGAAAAAAAAGGCATTTCTGCAGCATTTTGGTTTACGTCAGTGCTTAGCAATATACATGTCTCTCTCAGGAGGAAGGCCTGACATTGCAGCCAATGACAATATGTGTCGAGCCAAAGCACTGTTCTCTGCCAGGTAGCCATGGAGACGGTAACAGCAACTCTTATGTTGAAGTGAAAGAGCATTCTCGAGGCCAGTACAGTACCAAAAGGTTAGTAACCTTGTTTTAGAGAGTGGGGCAGTCCCACTCCTTTCCTTATATATGGAGAGGGGTTGGAGAGGCAGAAGTGAGGCAGAAGTTTATATAGAGTGGAGGGGGGGGGTGGGAGAGGCAGAAGTTTATATAGAGTGGAGGGGGGTGGAGAGGACGAAGTTTATGTGGGGGTGGAGGGGGGTGGAGAGGCAGGAGTGGGTGGAGAGGCAGAAGTTTATGTGGGGGTGGAGGGGGGTGGAGAGGCAGGAGGGGGTGGAGAGGCAGAAGTTTATGTGGGGGTGGAGGGGGTGGAGAGGCAGAAGTTTATGTGGGGGGTGGAGGGAGGTGGAGAGGCAGGAGGGGGTGGAGAGGGAGAAGTTTATGTGGGGGTGGAGGGGGTGGAGAGGCAGAAGTTTATGTGGGGTGGAGGGAGTGGAGAGGCAGAAGTTTATGTGGGGGCGGAGGGGGTGGAGAGGCAGAAGTTTATGTGGGGTGGAGGGGGTGGAGAGGCAGAAGTTTATGTGGGGGCGGAGGGGGTGGAGAGGCAGAAGTTTATGTGGGGGTGGAGAGGCAGAAGTTTATGTGGGGGTGGAGGGGGTGGAGAGGCAGTAGTTTATGTGGGGTGGAGGTGGGTGGGAGAGGCAGAAGTTTATGAGGGGGGTGGAGGGGGTAGAGAGGCAGAAGTTTATGTGGGGGTGGAGGGGATGGAGAGGCAGAAGTTTATGTGGGGTGGAGGGGGGTGGGAGAGGCAGAAGTTTATGTGTGGGTGGAGGGGGTGGAGAGGCAGAAGTTTATGAGGGGGGTGAGGGGGTGGAGAGGCAGAAGTTTATGAGGGGGTAGAGGGGGGTGGAGAGGGAGAAGTTTATGTGGGGGGTGGAGGGGGTGGAGAGGCAGAAGTTTATGTGGGGGGTGGAGGGAGGTGGAGAGGCAGGAGGGGGTGGAGAGGGAGAAGTTTATGTGGGGGTGGAGGGGGTGGAGAGGCAGAAGTTTATGTGGGGTGGAGGGAGTGGAGAGGCAGAAGTTTATGTGGGGGTGGAGAGGCAGAAGTTTATGTGGGGTGGAGGGGGTGGAGAGGCAGAAGTTTATGTGGGGTGGAGGGGGGTGGGAGAGGCAGAAGTTTATGTGGGGGTGGAGGGGGTGTAGAGGCAGAAGTTTATGAGGGGGTGGAGAGGCAGAAGTTTATGAGGGGGTGGAGAGGCAGAAGTTTATGTGGGGGTGGAGGGGGTGGAGAGGCAGAAGTTTATGAGGGGGTGGAGAGGCAGAAGTTTATGTGGGGGTGGAGGGGGTGGAGAGGCAGAAGTTTATGTGGGGTGGAGGGGGGTGGGAGAGGCAGAAGTTTATGTGGGGGTGGAGGGGGTGTAGAGGCAGAAGTTTATGAGGGGGGTGAGGGGGTGGAGAGGCAGAAGTTTATGAGGGGGTAGAGGGGGGTGGAGAGGGAGAAGTTTATGTGGGGGGTGGAGAGGCAGAAGTTTATGTGGGGTGGAGAGGCAGAAGTTTATGTGGGGGTGGAGGGGGGTGGAGAGGCAGAAGTTTATGTGGGGGGTGGAGAGGCAGAAGTTTATGTGGGGGGTGGAGAGGCAGAAGTTTATGTGGGGGTGGAGGGGGGTTGAGAGGCAGATGTTTATGTGGGGGTGGAGGGGGTGGAGAGGCATAAGTTTATGTGGGGGTGGAGGGGGTAGAGAGGCAGAAGTTTATGAGGGGGGGTGAGGGGGTGGAGAGGCAGAAGTTTATGAGGGGGTAGAGGGGGGTGGAGAGGGAGAAGTTTATGTGGGGGGGTGGAGGGGGTGGAGAGGCAGAAGTTTATGAGGGGGTAGAGG
>NW_021823093.1:12500-45000 GCF_901001165.1 Salmo trutta | reverse complement strand
TCTCTAAATTGAATTCAAAGGGCTTTATTGGCATGGGAAACATATGTTGACATTACCAAAGGAGGTGAAATAGATAAGGTTCAGTGTTTAGTGAATATTTGTCCCAAATACAATGCTTTTAGTTTTTTAAATATTTAGGACTAAGGTATTCCTTGCCACCCATTCTGAAACGAACTGCAGCTCTTTGTTAAGTGTTGCAATCATTTCAGTCGCTGTAGTAGCTGACATGTATAGTGTTGAGGCATCTGCATACATAGACACACTGGCTTTACTCAAGGCCAGTGGCATGTCGTTAGTAAAGATTGAAAAAAAGTAAAGGGCCTAGACAGCTGCCCTGGGGAATTCCTGATTCTGTCTCGGTTATGTTGGAGAGGCTTCCATGAAATGACTCTATTGGTCATTGTTTTATCGTCATGGTGATGGAAAGTCTACAGGTACAAACCTAAATGATCAGCCTATGTACAATACAGTTATATACATTTACATTAAGTGGTTTGTAAGGATGGTAAACTAATACAGCACAAAAAGTAGTTGTTTTCCCATGTTATTTAATCAATATTTTTTTTTACATTTAATGTGGATGCTTTATGTCTTTGCCTATAACTTTGCACCTTTTGATGTAAATGTTTGAGAACTGGGTTTTGTTTTGTTCTTTCTGGATTCCATTAGAATGACAATCGCAGAGAAAGGGGACAGGGTAACAACTCTTACAATTACAACTATTGAATCCTGCAAGACACTATTCTTAATTATACAACTACCTTTTTTTGCCAAAGTGGACATGCTGAAAAAAACGTTTGCCCACTCTACAGACTTTTATATCAGTCCACTAATACTAGTAAAGGCCCAGTGCACTACTTTTGTGAAAACATTTGTTTTCCACTGAGAAATCATATATATATATAATGTTAAATGTAACCTTTATTTAACTAGGCAAGTCAGTTTAGAAAAAATTCATAATTCACAATGACAGCCTAGGTATTGAGATGCAATGTCTGAGACCACCGCTCCCCTCATTTCTAATTAATATCTTTTTTTAATTCTGATTATTCAGGAGGTGCTGCAACACTTCCCGCGGCTATGACCGGAACACATACAAAATAAATAATACATTTATATTAAAATATTGCAACGACAGTTGAGGTCGGAAGTTTACATACACCTTAGCCAAATACATTTAAACTCAGTTTTTCACAATTCCTAACATTTAATCCAAGTAAAAATTCCCTATCTTAGGTCAGTTAGGATCACCACTTGTTTTAAGAATGTGAACTGTCCGAATAATAGTAGAGAGAATTATTTATTTCAGCTTTTATTTCTTTCATGACGTTCCCAGTGGGGCAGAAGTTTACATACACTCAATTAGTATTTGGTAGCTTTGCCTTTAAATTGTTTAACTTGAGTCAAACGTTTCAGGTAGCCTTCCACAAGCTTCCCACAATAAGTTGGGTGAATTTTGCCCCATTCCTCCTGACAGAGGTGGTGTAACTGAGTCAGGTTTGTAAGCCTCCTTCCTCGCACACGCTTTTTCAGTTCTGCCCGCTAATTGTTTGTAGGATTGAGGTCAGGGCTTTGTGATGGCCACTCCAATACCTTGACTTTGTTGTCCTTAAGCCATTTTGACACAACTTTGGAAGTATGCTTGAGGTCATTGTCCATTTGGAAGACTCATTTGTGACCAAGCTTTAACTTCCTGACTGATGGCAAGAACGGCCTTCTACCATCATCAAAATGAACATAATGGAGTTTTTTTGTAGAATTCTGCATTCAGTCTCAAGTCTGGTGTTTATCCCATTTTGTGAATTCTTGGTTGGTGGACGGACCCCAGACATCACAACCATCAAGGGCAATGAATTCTATGATGGATTCAAAGTTTTGTCGGGGATGTGAAATTTTATGTTCATTTTGATGATGGTAGAAGGCCGTTCTTGCCTTGTCTCTCAGATCATTCACAACTTTGTGGAAGGTACCTGTTGTGTTGATGTTTAGGCCTAGTTGGATATTGTTTGTGTGCTCTAGGGCAAAAGTGTCTAGATAGAATTTGTATTTGTGTTGTCCTGGCAACTGGATCTTTTTTTTGGAACACCATTAAATCTTACTGAGATTTACTGTCAGGGCTCAGGTCTGACAGAATCTGTGCAGAAGATCTAGGTGCTGCTGTAGGCCCTCCTTGGTTGGGGACAGAAGCACCAGATCATCAGCAAACAGGAGACTTTTTACTTCAGATTCTAGTAGGGCGAGGCCGGGTGCTGCAGAGTGCTACAGACTGTTCTACTGCCCTCGCCACTAATTTGAAGGGGTGTCCAGCATTTTCATTTCGACCACCATATCTTAGAAATGTTCTATAAATCTGTCCTGCAGATCGTGCTGTCCTTTGGTCTGATATGTTCTATAGATCTGTCCTGCAGATCGTGCTGTCCTTTGGTCTGATATGTTCTATAAATCTGTCCTGCAGAGCGTGCTGTCCTTTGGTCTGATATGTTCTATAAATCTGTCCTGCAGATCGTGCTGTCCTTTGGTCTGATATGTTCTATAGATCTGTCCTGCAGATCGTGCTGTCCTTTGGTCTGATATGTTCTATAAATCTGTCCTGCAGAGCGTGCTGTCCTTTGGTCTGATATGTTCTATAAATCTGTCCTGCAGATCGTGCTGTCCTTTGGTCTGACATGGGCGTTCGGAAACATGCGAGTGCAAGTCCAAATCAAGCTTCAGCGCTGGACTAAGACAGAGGGAAGGATTGATTGGTATAGATCAGGAATCAGCCTCCAACCTGTACACAAAAACTCATCCTCTTAAAACTTGAAAGCATTTTACGGGACAGTACTCATCCCCCCTTCACTCAAAATTCAGTCACAGCAGCAGCCGGTAAAGAGACTTCATCAAAAGAAAATGAAAACAGATAGATATGGGGACTCTTTTACTCCAACAGCCACTAGGCTGTATAATTGATAGTCTGTTGGTCCCTCCAGTATACACAATATTGCACTTTCACTTTAAATGTGTTGCTATAGCAATTTGAATGAACTATACACCTGTCGATTCTGTGTTTTCATGTTTTATGTACCATCTTTTTAATAAGCACATGAACCAAATGAGCTTCCCCCTGGTGGGATAATAAAGTTGATCTGAATCTGAATGAGTACTGCTCTGTCCAAGTAGACTGTGATCTGATAGGGGCGTCCGTGGGCTGACTGTAAACGCTCTGAGAGACTCAGGGTAGAGGTCAGTGATAAAATACTACTGCTTTAGAGATGACTACCGTTGTAGTCCCCTCGAAGCCTACCTTTGACTATGTACATACTATATTTTTGGTTGGACAGGTTTCTCAATTTCTTTCTTAGGTTATTGCATTTTTCATCAAACCATTTGTCGTTGTTGATCATTTTCTTCGGTTATCTGTTTGAAATTTCTTTATTTGATAGGGAAGCTGAGAGGTCAAATATACTGTTTAGGTTTTCTACTGCCAAGTTTACACCTTCACTATTACATTGAAACGTTTTGTCCAGGAAGTTGTCTAAAAGTGTCACAGTTGTCGTACTGGAGAGAAGACCAAGGCGCAGCGGGAATGTGGATACTCATATTCTTTTAATGAAACATGCAAAGCATCCACAGGGAAAACAATAAACAGTACTCACGACAACAGGAACAGTTTTGCAGGCTCACAAAACGCAGTGCAAAAACAACTACCCACAACCCCAAAGAAAAACACACACTACTATATAGGACTCCCAATCAAAGGCAACTCAACACACCTGCCTTCAATTGGGAGTCCAATCACCAACACAACACTTAACACACAAAAACCCTGCCACGTCCTGACCAAAACTAATACAATTGCTCCCTCTGCTGGTCAGGACGTGACAAAAAGGGATTGAATTTGTTGTTGTCTAATTATTTTTTGGTAGGTTTCCACACTACTTTCCTTCCATCTATAGCATTTCTTAATATTATTATTTTCCTTTGGCTTTGATGCCTCACAATTGAGTATTGTTCTGTTCAAGTAGACTGCAATTTTCCTGATCTGATAGGGGGCGTCAGTGGGCTCACTGTGAACGCACTGAGCGACTTGGCGTTGAGGTCAGTGATAGAGTACTCCTGCCAAGAGATGAGCTGTAGGTGTACGTACCGTTGTAGTCCCCTCCCCCCCAGTGTGCTCTATGTTGCTAACACACTGCGGGACGTGCTATCTGTTGGATGGAGTCTTAACAAAGGAAGGAAGGAAGGAAGGAAGGAAGGAAGGAAGGAGGGAGGGAGGGAAGGAAGGAAGGAAGGAAGGAAGGAAGGAAGGAAGGAAGGAAGGAAGGAAGGAAGGAAGGAAGGAAGGAAGGAAGGAAGGAAGGAAGGAAGGAAGGAAGGGAGATAGGGAGGGAGATAGAGGACGGAGGAGGCCGCCTGCCAACATCTTTGAATTTGACATTGTCTCCATACATACTGAGCTCTCTCTCTCTCTCCCTCTCTCTCTCTATACCCTCCCTGTCCTTCCCCCCTAGTAGGTTAGTGAGCTAGCATGTCTGTTCTCTCCAGACTGCTCGGTTGGGGCCTTTAATGTCTCCAGACTGCTCGGTTGGGGCCTTTAATGTCTCCAGACTGCTCGGTTGGGGCCTTTAATGTCTCCAGGCTGCTCGGTTGGGGCCATCACCTGTTTCAGTTCCCTGACTCCTCTCTCTACCTCCACAACCTCCTCGTTCACCTTTAGATCTTGGTTGGTAGTTTTCCTCGCCGCTCTGGCTCCGCAACAGAACAGACGTCTTATCAGATGTGACTGATTGGTGTGTTATGGGCTCTGGGTAGCCATTAAGCAATTTACCTAAATCATTGCGGGGATTAGTCTAATTAACCCATGATTAGCATCAAATGAATATAATGAATGTTTAACGTGTGATGTCTATAGACAGTGTTACACCACACCAGACTGATGTTGACAGTGTTACACCACACCAGACTGATGTTGACAGTGGAAACACCACACCAGACTGATGTTGACAGTGGAAACACCACACCAGACTGATGTTGACAGTGTTACACCACACCAGACTGATGTTGACAGTGGAAACACCACACCAGACTGATGTTGACAGTGTTACACCACACCAGACTGATGTTGACAGTGTTACACCACACCAGACTGATGTTGACATGGGAAACACCACACCAGACTGATGTTGACAGTGGAAACACCACACCAGACTGATGTTGACAGTGGGAACACCACACCAGACTGATGTTGACAGTAAAAACACCACACCAGACTGATGTTGACAGTGTTACACCACACCAGACTGATTGTTGACAGTGTTACACCACACCAGACTGATGTTGACAGTGTTACACCACACCAGACTGATTGTTGACAGTGTTACACCACACCAGACTGATGTTGACAGTGTTACACCACACCAGACTGATGTTGACAGTGTTACACCACACCAGACTGATGTTGACAGTGGAAACACCACACCAGACTGATATTGACAGTGTTACACCACACCAGACTGATGTTGACAGTGTTACACCACACCAGACTGATGTTGACAGTGTTACACCACACCAGACTGATGTTGACAGTGGAAACACCACACCAGACTGATGTTGACAGTGTTACACCACACCAGACTGATGTTGACAAGCGATTGTGTTTTTTTGTTCGTTTGTTTGCGTTGTTTGTAACTTATTTTTTTAACCTATTTTGTACATAATGTTGCTACTACAGTCTCTTATGACCGAAAATAACTTCTAGACATCAGGACTGTGATTACTGACCACGGACTGGCAGAATGCTTTTTTCCTTTAACGAGTCTGACGAGCCACCTGTATATAGTCTCCCTATTGTTATTTTACTGCTGCTCTTTAATTACTTGTTACTTTTATTTCTTATTCTTATCCTTTTTTAACTGCATTGTTGATTAGGGGCTTGTAAGTAAGCATTTCACTGTAAGGTCTACACCTGTTGTATTCGGCGCATGTGACTAATAAAATTTGATTTGATTTGATGTGATGGGGAGAGTGCTGGGGAGAGTGGCACACCCAATGGCCATTTTAGCATGCAAATCTTGATGCGGAAAACAATGGTGCCCACAAACTGTTAGGTCCTACATAAAGCTGTCCCAATAGCAGAGTCCCAACCCAACAGCAGTTCCAACATCTTACCACTGCTACACCTGGCTTTCAGCGGAGCCTTGTCAAGCAGTGAAACAGTTAATTCAGCCTCATTTACTGCCTTTTAAAAGAACATAGCTGATATGGCTGACTTACTTAAACAAATGAGATGTACAAACTATGGCGTAAGGGAACGACAAGCGGATAAGAGGCAATTCGTAACTTCGATTAAGACATTAATGAGAAAGCTAGGACGGACCTAGTCAATATAACTATTTGTTCAGCACTTTTGAAATATACAGCGACAGAATTCAGAACATGGGCCGTTCTTACAGTGTTCACCCTGTACACCAAGTCAGAACCGTAGGATAAATAAAGGGGGCATATAAGCAGACAATGAAAGCTCTTACAATAGTCAGAACAGTAGGTGAAATAAAGAGGGGAAAATAGACCAAATTATTAGGGTGAGGCACATGGGTTACTAACAGCTTACTACACAACATACACTTAGTATTACTTTCTTAGCTACAGTATACATATCTCCCTGGCATATTACATCATTTATAGAGCAGCATACAAGACATTTTTGGACTGAACTTGTTGTGCTGTGCTCACTTGAACAGGAAGCTGGCACGGGGGTCTTTCGTGAGCAAATTTTGTCATCAAACTTTGTCATCAAAGTCTGGCATTCTCTGAATTTATGGTGCTTTCAAGACAACTGGGAAAACAACACAAGGTTGAATCATGATGTCAGGGATGTTCAGGTCGGAGCTCTAGAAAGAGGCCCGAGTTCCCGAATTACAATTCCGAGTCGGATGACCGTTAAAAACGTATTTTCCCAGTCGGAGCTCGTTTTTGAAGTCAGATTTTCCAGTTTCGAGTTAACAGTTGTTTTTTGCGCGGCACAAACCATGCTTCATTGACAGCATGGCCAATGTTGAATGTTTATAATTTTAAGCTTGAACCCAGACTTGGAACCACAAAGCCAATCCACTGTATAGTGGCTAGTGATTGCTTTGCAATGCTTGTAGTTAGCCACTGATTCCTTCCAAACTACACCATTGTTGAATTTGCGATTCCCAACTTGTTGTGTAATGTTCATGTCCAAAGGCCGATGAGCACCGATCCGTTTTATCTATAATTTGTCTTCATTATTTATCTTCATATGACAAGTATTAAAAAGGATTTGCCAGTGGATTGTTTAATTTATTCATGATGATGACTGCTAGCTAAGATTTTGAAAGTATGATGTTGACATGATCCGTCCAATCAAAGCCTCTATAGATATAACATGATTTCTTCGATGGGCACTTCTAATGTAACTCTATGGCAAAAACATGTAGCTCTGCCCTTAGACTTGGCGGTGACATACTGAGCCAATCACGGTGCAACTAGAGATCCCTACCAACCCCTACACTCCATATTTTCCGCTGGCTGCACCACCACCACAGAAAGCACTGAGCTAGATTGAAACACCTGCATTTTGGAGCTGTCTTACTCAAGAAATTGTCTTTATTAACTCAATGATTTTTTCATTTGTATTTACATTGTTTGCAAACTGATAGATGACGCGTATTAATGCCAAAATAACATCCAAAACAGGAATTGTTTTGCAAAAATATTGGGTCTCAAAACATGTGGGGCTCTGACCTGAATGACAGGACGCCACTGGGTACACCCACACTAGACTGCTGTTGCTGGGGAGAGTGGTACACCAGGACCAGGACGTCCCATTTCACTGTGTCACTATGTCACTTTGCCAGGAAACCATGGGCTGGGAGAGGTCGAGGAAGGACAGGGGGCAGGCGAACAGGAGTGTGAGGTGTGTTAAGGTGTTTTGCAAACTATAGGGGTTTGTCACCAAGAAAGACAGGTCATGACCCTAAAATGGCAAGAGTCAAATGGGAAGTGCTTAGATAAGTTATTGTTGTAGGTTTTGGGGTTTTCAGTAGTGCTACAGACTTGCAGGGATGTGAAAGGCAGTGCTTGACTAAACTGAACTTGCATGAGACCTGAAGACTTGAGATAATGGTTTTAACTCCCTGAGGTAATGGTTTAACTCCCTGAGTTAATGGTTTTAATGGTTTTAACTCCCTGAGTTAATGGTTTTAACTCCCTGAGTTAATGGTTTTAAATCCCTGGGTTAATGGTTTTAACTCCCTGAGTTAATGGTTTTAATGGTTTTAACTCCTTGAGTTAATGGTTTTAACTCCCTGAGGTAATGGCTTTAGCTCCCTGAGTTAATGGTTTTAATGGTTTTAACTCCCTGAGTTAATGGTTTTAACTCCCTGGGTTAATGGTTTTAACTCCCTGAGTTAATGGTTTTAATGGTTTTAACTCCCTGAGTTAATGGTTTTAGCTCCCTGAGTTAATGGTTTTAACTCCCTGAGTTAATGGTTTTAACTCCCTGAGTTAATGGCTTTAACTCCCTGAGGTAATGGCTTTCACTCCCTGAGGTAATGGCTTTAACTCCCTGAGTTGATGGCTTTAGCTCCCTGAGTTAATGGCTTTAGCTCCCTGAGTTAATGGTTTTAACTCCCTGAGTTAATGGATTTAGCTCCCTGAGTTAATGGATTTAGCTCCCTGAGTTAATGGCTTTAGCTCCCTGAGTTAATGGTTTTAGCTCCCTGAGTTAATGGTTTTAGCTCCCTGAGTTAATGGTTTTAACTCCCTGAGTTAATGGCTTTAGCTCCCTGAGTTAATGGCTTTAACTCCTTGAGTTAATGGCTTTAACTCCCTGAGTTAATGGCTTTAACTCCCTGAGGTAATGGCTTTAATACCCTGAGGTAATGGCTTTAACTCCCTGAGGTAATGGCTTTAACTCCTTGAGTTAATGGTTTAACTCCCTGAGTTAATGGCTTTAGCTCCCTGAGTTAATGGTTTTAATGGTTTTAACTCCCTGAGTTAATGGTTTTAACTACCTGAGTTAATGGTTTAGCTCCCTGAGTTAATGGCTTTAGCTCCCTGAGTTAATGGTTTTAACTCCATGAGTTAGTGGTTTTAACTCCCTGAGGTAATGGCTTTAACTCCCTGAGGTAATGGCTTTAACTCCTTGAGTTAATGGTTTAACTCCCTGAGTTAATGGCTTTAGCTCCCTGAGTTAATGGTTTTAATGGTTTTAACTCCCTGAGTTAATGGTTTTAACTACCTGAGTTAATGGTTTAGCTCCCTGAGTTAATGGCTTTAGCTCCCTGAGTTAATGGTTTTAACTCCATGAGTTAGTGGTTTTAACTCCCTGAGTTAATGGCTTTAGCTCCCTGAGTTAATGGTTTTAACTCCCTGAGTTAATGGTTTTAACTCCCTGAGTTAATGGTTTTAACTCCCTGAGTTAATGGATTTAGCTCCCTGAGTTAATGGATTTAGCTCCCTGAGTTAATGGATTTAGCTCCCTGAGTTAATGGCTTTAGCTCCCTGAGGTAATGGTTTTAACTCCCTGAGTTAATGGTTTTAACTCCCTGAGTTAATGGTTTTAACTCCCTGAGTTAATGGCTTTAGCTCCCTGAGTTAATGGTTTTAACTCCCTGAGTTAATGGTTTCAACTCCCTGAGGTAATGGCTTTAACTCCCTGAGGTAATGGCTTTTACTCCCTGAGGTAATGGCTTTAACTCCCTGAGGTAATGGCTTTAACTCCCTGAGGTAATGGCTTTAATACCCTGAGGTAATGGCTTTAACTCCCTGAGGTAATGGCTTTAACTCCTTGAGTTAATGGTTTAACTCCCTGAGTTAATGGCTTTAGCTCCCTGAGTTAATGGTTTTAATGGTTTTAACTCCCTGAGTTAATGGTTTTAACTCCCTGAGTTAATCGTTTAGCTCCCTGAGTTAATGGCTTTAGCTCCCTGAGTTAATGGTTTTAACTCCCTGAGTTAGTGGTTTTAACTCCCTGAGTTAATGGATTTAGCTCCCTGAGTTAATGGATTTAGCTCCCTGAGTTAATGGATTTAGCTCCCTGAGTTAATGGCTTTAGCTCCCTGAGTTAATGGTTTTAGCTCCCTGAGTTAATGGTTTTAACTCCCTGAGTTAATGGTTTTAACTCCCTGAGTTAATGGCTTTAGCTCCCTGAGTTAATGGTTTCAACTCCCTGAGGTAATGGCTTTAACTCCCTGAGGTAATGGCTTTAACTCCCTGAGGTAATGGCTTTAACTCCCTGAGGTAATGGTTTTAACTCCCTGAGTTAATGGCTTTAACTCCCTGAGTTAATGGCTTTAACTCCCTGAGGTAATGGCTTTAACTCCCTGAGGTAATGGCTTTAACTCCCTGAGTTAATGGTTTTAACTCCCTGAGTTAATGGCTTTAGCTCAGTACGCTAAACCCAGTCGGTCATCCAACCCAGCTAGCAGCAATATATTGTAATGTAATGGTACCAACCCAGCTAGCAGCAATATAGTGTAATGTAATGGTACCCAGGCCCAGCTAGCACCAATATAGTGTAATGTAATGGTACCAGGCCCAGCTAGCACCAATATAGTGTAATGTAATGGTACCAGGCCCAGCTAGCAGCAATATAGTGTAATGAAATGGTACCAGGCCCAGCTAGCAGCAATATAGTGTAATGAAATGGTACCAGGCCCAGCTAGCACCAATATAGTGTAATGTAATGGTACCAGGCCCAGCTAGCACCAATATAGTGTAATGTAATGGTACCAGTCCAGCTAGCACCAATATAGTGTAATGTAATGGTACCAGACCCAGCTAGCAACAATATAGTGTAATGTAATGGTACCAGTCCAGCTAGCAGCAATATAGTGTAATGTAATGGTACCAGGCCAGGCTAGCAGCAATATAGTGTAATGTAATCCTCCTTCTGCTTTTAACTTAAAATAATATTTATTTTAATTAATGCATATTTTGTTACTGTTTCGTGTAGTTTAAAACTATAATGCTAACCTGCTGCTGCTAGGGGATAAGTTAACAGCCCCCCCCCCAATGAAATTATGTTTCATCAAGAAGCCACAATGGATGAAAACATCCTTGTCCCCAATGGCACCCTATTCCCTACATAGTGCACTACTTTTGACCAGAGCTCTAAGGTCCCTGGTCAAAAGTAGTGCACTATGTAGGGAATAGGGTATGATGTGGGATGCATATACAACAGCTCCAGGGTCATGGCTTGACTTAATATCATGTGCTGTGAGTACAATTCCTTTGGCACTAATGGAAACAATAGCTTGCGCTAAATACCCCAGCCTACATTTAATTTAATCTTCAAGGGATTATCTTTCTCTGCTAATGTCAGAGTGTAAGACGTGCCCCTGAATATTTAATACTTCTGCAGATGCTCCGGTCGACATCACCAGGCGTAATGTCAACAGATTTATTATGAGTTTATTCGTATGAGCGGAATTACTTCATGCGACATTTCTGATACAAGGCGGTCAATCTGCCGCTTGCTTTTACTATTTTTTTCCCCCCCCATTTAATCCAAATGTCATGACAATGCAAAGGATTGGTGGATTTTTTTGAATTTGTGTTGATGTCCTTGTGTTTCATTTGGCTTTTTTTGTAATACTAAGGGGCTTATCGAATGTTCAGCGAGACTGTTGTCGGGGTAAGAGGTGTCATGCCCATTGAACCTGAGGGGGGCTCAGTATGATACATTTTAGGATAAATATATTTGTTTTGTTTGAAGTCATTGAAATGTAATAATTTACGCCGTCAGTGACCCCCCCGATAAAAACATCCTTTTTTTTATACTGGCAATGAACACTTTTCAATCCAACAATTATGGTCCTGAGATCTAGCGACAATGTCAAAATCTCCACCTGTTTCTAATCTTAAACTAGCCAGTCTTGGTCACTAGGGTCTTCTATTTATTTCTTTAACTAGGCCAGTCAGGTAAGATAAAAATTCTTATTGATAATAGACAACCTAGAAACAGTGTGTTAACTGCCTTGTTCAGGGGGTAGAATGACAGATTTTTACCTTGTCAGCTCAGGGGATTCGATGTAGCAACCTTTCGGTCACTGGCCCAACGCTCTAACCACTAGGCTACCTGCCGCCCCATCTACCAGTGGACTAGTGTGGGTATATTGGCCTCTAGGGTCTACCAGTGGACTAGTGTGGGTATATTGGCCTCTAGGGTCTACCAGTGGACTAGTGTGGGTATATTGGCTGCTAGGGTCTACCAGTGGACTAGTGTGGGTATATTGGCCTCTAGGGTCTACCAGTGGACTAGTGTGGGTATATTGGCCTCTAGGGTCTACTAGTGTACTAGTGTGGGTATATTGGCCTCTAGGGTCTACCAGTGGACTAGTGTGGGTATATTGGCTGCTAGGGTCTACCAGTGTACTAGTGTGGGTATATTGGCCTCTAGGGTCTACCAGTGGACTAGTGTGGGTATATTGGCCTCTAGGGTCTACCAGTGGACTAGTGTGGGTATATTGGCCTCTAGGGTCTACCAGTGGACTAGTGTGGGTATATTGGCCTCTAGGGTCTACTAGTGGACTAGTGTGGGTATATTGGCCTCTAGGGTCTACTAGTGTACTAGTGTGGGTATATTGGCCTCTAGGGTCTACCAGTGGACTAGTGTGGGTATATTGGCTGCTAGAGTCTACCAGTGTACTAGTGTGGGTATATTGGCCTCTAGGGTCTACCAGTGGACTAGTGTGGGTATATTGGCCTCTAGGGTCTACCAGTGGACTAGTGTGGGTATATTGGCCTCTAGGGTCTACCAGTGGACTAGTGTGGGTATATTGGCCTCTAGGGTCTACTAGTGTACTAGTGTGGGTATATTGGCCTCTAGGGTCTACCAGTGTACTAGTGTGGGTATATTGGCCTCTAGGGTCTACCAGTGTACTAGTGTGGGTATATTGGCTGCTAGGGTCTACCAGTGTACTAGTGTGGGTATATTGGCCTCTAGGGTCTACCAGTGGACTAGTGTGGGTATATTGGCCTCTAGGGTCTACCAGTGGACTAGTGTGGGTATATTGGCCTCTAGGGTCTACTAGTGTACTAATGTGGGTATATTGGCCTCTAGGGTCTACCAGTGTACTAGTGTGGGTGTATTGGCTGCTAGGGTCTACCAGTGTACTAGTGTGGGTGTATTGGCTGCTAGGGTCTACCAGTGTACTAGTGTGGGTATATTGGCCTCTAGGGTCTACCAGTGTACTAGTGTGGGTGTATTGGCTGCTAGGGTCTACCAGTGTACTAGTGTGGGTGTATTGGCTGCTAGGGTCTACCAGTGTACTAGTGTGGGTGTATTGGCTGCTAGGGTCTACCAGTGTACTAGTGTGGGTGTATTGGCTGCTAGGGTCTACCAGTGTATTATCTAGCTGATAAGATTCTTCCTTGAGTTTGTCGACAATGTTTTAAATTCCCCATGTTTTGAAAAAAAGTCTCCCTTTGACATCAATGGATAATTCATGTGAACTTTTGAATTAAACGCACACTTATTTAAAATCTGAATCACAGAATGGAGAGACCAGAGATAATGAAAAGTCATTTTGAGGACATTGCTTGGCTGCAGCAACAGTCTTAATTGAATAAGATACTAGCGGTGAATAAGAGAGGGAGTGGAGGTCATTAGTGTGTGTGTGTGTGTGTGTGTGTGTGTGTGTGTGTGTGTGTGTGTGTGTGTGTGTGTGTGTGTGTGTGTGTGTGTGTGTCTGTGTGTGTGTGTGTGTGTGTGTGTGTGTGTCTGTGTGTGTGTGTGTGTGTGTGTGTGTGTGTGTCTGTGTGTGAGTGTGTGTGTGTGTGTGTGTGTGTGTGTGTGTGTGTGTGTGTCTGTGTGTGTGTGTGTGTGTGTGTGTGTGTGTGTGTGTGTGTCTGTGTGTGAGTGTGTGTGTGTGTGTGTGTGTGTGTGTGTGTGTGTGTGTGAGTGTGTGTGTGTGTGTGTGTGTGTGTGTGTCTGTGTGTGTGTGTGTGTGTGTGTGTGTGTCTGTGTGTGTGTGTGTGTGTGTGTGTGTGTGTGTGTGTGTGTGAGTGACTCTGCGTGTGTGTCTGTGTCTCTATGTATGAGTGTGTGTGTTTGAAGTCATTAGTGTGTGTGTGGTTGTTAGCATGTAGCTCCTCATTAGCATGTTGCTAACAGTTTAATCCTGTTATACATTATCAGACTGACTCCTAACAGTTTAATCCTGTTATCCATTATCAGACTGACTCCTAACAGTTTAATCCTGTTATCCATTATCAGACTGACTCCTAACAGTTTAATCCTGTTGTACATTATCAGACTGACTCCTAACAGTTTAATCCTGTTGTACATTATCAGACTGACTCCTAACAGTTTAATCCTGTTATCCATTATCAGACTGACTCCTAACAGTTTAATCCTGTTGTACATTATCAGACTGACTCCTAACAGTTTAATCCTGTTATACATTATCAGACTGACTCCTAACAGTTTAATCCTGTTGTACATTATCAGACTGACTCCTAACAGTGTCAAGTGTCAATGTGCAGCGGGTAGGACGGAGTCAGGCGCAGGACACAGACCTGAACTGTACTTTACTGGAATAAACCAACAAAATAATGCCACGCAGGGAAAATACTCCAGCACACAGAAATAACGAACACTTAACAACGAACGAACACGCATTAAAAACATGTGGGAACCAGAGGGTTAAATAGGGAATAAATAATAATGTAAGGGAAACCAGGTGTGTACAATAAAGACAAAACTAATGGACAATGAAACGTAAATCGGTGGCGGCTAGAAAGCCGGTGACGTCGACCGCCAAACGCTGCCCAAACAAGGAGAGGCACCAACTTTGGCGGAAGTCGAGACAAACAGTTTAATCCTGTTCTATAATATGAGACTACCTCATAACAGTTTAATCCTGTTCTATAATATGAGACTACCTCGTAACAGTTTAATCCTGTTCTATAATATGAGACTACCTCCTAACAGTTTAATCCTGTTCTATAATATGAGACTACCTCGTAACAGTTTAATCCTGTTCTATAATATGAGACTGACTCCTAACAGTTTAATCCTGTTCTATAATATGAGACTACCTCGTAACAGTTTAATCCTGTTCTATAATATGAGACTACATCCTAACAGTTTAATCCTGTTCTATAATATGAGACTACCTCGTAACAGTTTAATCCTGTTCTATAATATGAGACTACCTCGTAACAGTTTAATCCTGTTCTATAATATGAGACTCCCTCCTAACAGTTTAATCCTGTTCTATAATATGAGACTGCCTCCTAAAATGTTAATCCTCTTCTATAATATGAGACTACCTCCTAACAGTTTAATCCTGTTCTATAATATGAGACTACCTCCTAACAGTTTAATCCTGTTCTATAATATGAGACTGACTCCTAACAGTTTAATCCTGTTCTATAATATGAGACTACCTCCTAACAGTTTAATCCTGTTCTATAATATGAGACTACCTCCTAACAGTTTAATCCTGTTCTGTAATATGAGACTACCTCCTAACAGTTTAATCCTGTTCTATAATATGAGACTACCTCCTAACAGTTTAATCCTGTTGTACATTATCAGACTACCCCCTAACAGTTTAATCATGTTTTTACATTGAGAGTTTTTAATACTGATATCAAAATTGAACCTACATCTTATTAATCATTGTAAATACCTCACCTGTATTGGTATATGACCATGTCAAAACCAGGCCAAGTTCAATGTGTCATCATGTGTTAGTTAGTGTGTTGTGTGCATTTTGTTATCAGGCCAAACTCTCAATTGTCCTTTTCTGTGTTACAAAGCATATAAAATACAAATACATTGAATACATGTTTCATCATACACACACGCTGAAGAATACATCAAGATCAATATCAGGATCAACAACTGACCTACAAGATCAGAAGATAAAATCTACTGCTAACCCGTCACATTTGCCAAGATAAATATTTACGAGCAAAGTACTTTTTTTTTTCTTTTTTTTTTTTTCACGTGGAAATTGTTGAAACTGGACGACTTAATTGAACTTTAAGCTGGGAGAAGAAGAAAATAAGATTTTCCTCTTCATCTCCTGGCAGCAGCAAACAGCCAAGGGCACTAGCCGACAACTAATGTGTGGAATATTGCAATTAGCATAGCAAAGTACTTGCAGGGATCAAATTAAAAAATTCATTAACGCACGCACTTAATTAAGAAACACTTTTGGGTTTACATGATAAATTATGACATCTATTAAATTGTGGGCTACAAGCTGTAATGGCTTCGTGGCTCCTGGGCATAGTTTCTCTTCGGGTTCAAGGAAGTCTCCAAGGAACCCCTCAGGTATTTGTAGGGAGTTTTATTAGAAGGAAGTATCTGTCTCCTTGCAAGGACTATATGTACATGCTTTTATATTGGATGTGAGATGAGGAAGAGCAGGGGGGCTCTATGGATCTTTAGGCGTCTTACCTAAACATGTTCCGTTTAATTAAAACATGAAACCGGGTTAAGAAGAGCCATTGTCAATTGGATGAAGAGTTTTAGGGAACTTTTAGGGAGTTATCTTGGGAGATTGTCTTCCTTTAGGCGATTCATGCAACAACACAGAAAAATATATAAACTGTCAGACCAAATGAAGCCCATTTGACCTGAAGAATCATTTAAAGTCTGTATCACATCCGGACGTGATTGGGAGTCCGGCGCACAATTGGCCTAGCGTCGTCCGGGTTTGACCGCGCTAAATAAGTTGTAAATAAGAATTTGTTCTCAACCTCTACTGGATCAGTGTCCCTATACTGACTTTCCTAGCTAAACAAAGGTTACATAAAATAACAATTAAAAAAAGGATACAGTGACAGTTTTCGCGTTTGTCATATTGATACATTATTCCAGTGTGTCCTCAGTGAAAGGGTCTCTAAAGGAGACCATCCACATCGATGGTGCTGTAGTGGATCGGGTCGAGAAGGCTGATCACTGAACTTCAAGTTCCTCGGTGTCCATATGGTCCACACACACACACACACACACACACACCCACACAGTTGTGAAGAGGGCTGAAAATATTTGTCATTGGCCCTCAGATCCTCAAAAAGTTCTACAGCTGCACCATTGAGAGCATCTTGACTGGTTGCATCACCGCTGCAAGGCACCCGACCGCAAGGCACTACAGAGGTTAGTGCGGATTGTGCAAAAAAAATTCAAAGAGTCCAGCCACCTAAGCCGTAAACTGTTCTCTCTGCTACCGCACAGCAAGCGCTACCAGTCTGAAACCAACAGGAGACCTGAACAGCTTCTGTACTGGTACTCCCTGTATATAACCATGTCATTTTTCCTCGTTATTGTTATTCATTATTCAATGCGTATTTATTCCTTGTGTCACTATTTCAATGTTTTTTTTGGTCCCCCACAATGAAATCGGGGAGGGGACTGTGGATCTGTCACCGTACGACAGTTCCTACGTTAGTCACACGCTGTATTGGACCGACAGCATTGGACCGATTATAACGAAACTTGGGTGAATGTACAAAATGACACTGATTGGCCCAAGGCGGGAGCTATAGTAATTAACTGAAGTGTGTTAGTCACACGCGATATCTCCATTGGCCCAAAGGGGGGAGAGAGAGAGAGCAGAGAGAGAGAGAGAAAAAAATACAAAGGGAGAGAGAGAGAGACAGAGACAGAAAGAAAGAGGGAGCGGTGGGGGGAGAGCATGGAGAGAGGCAGGCAGAAAGTTCATTAGGAAGTGATGTGCTTAGATGTTCGGTCCTCATGGCGTCACAGCGAGGCGATCTCCTCTGGGCTGGTGGGAGGCTGATCACTGACCCTCTGGGCTGGTGAGAGGCTGATCACTGATCCTCTAGACTGGTGAGAGGCTGGTCACTGATCATTGTCAAATCAGGGGAACTCTAAGGCTTAATCAACTCATTCACACAATGAGGGTGATCCCACAGTTAGCATCCCACAGATAGCATTAGCATCCCATAGCCCAGTTACCATTAGCATAATTAGCATAGCGTTAGCTTTATTAGCATCGTAAAAACACAATCTCAAAAACAAGCTAAAGTCACTAAATCGTGTTCCCCTAATAGGTTTATGCATTATTTAACCATGCAAGTCAATTTAAAACAAAATTGTTATTTACAACGATAGCCTGGTGATATCTAACTTAAACTCATACATAAAGTAAGGGAAGCAGATCGTTACTGCTCCCTGCTGCGTCCTTAACATCTCTTGGCCTTGTCCTCTTTGTTGTCAAGGGAACCTCTTGGCGTGATGCTCATGAACTCTGATTACGTGAAGTGGCCATTTTAAAAATCCTCTTTATTTGAGCTCTTCAATGAAGTTACCAACCGGGAGCATCCTGGTTGGTAAGTAGGTAGAAATACGTGTCTGGAGCAGCCTTTGTATTTGAGAGACATTACACTGAATCTAATCCTGTGCATCCGACACATCCAATTTGTGTTGTAGCTACATAATTCTGGTAGCTAGAGAATCCAACTGTGTTACTTTACTTTGTTGTAAATCAGTACGGTTAGGGAAAGAGTTAGGGGTAGGGAAACGGCAAAGGTTAGGGACAGGGCTTAGTGGATTGTGAGTTAGGGTTTAGTGGATAGTGAGTTAGAGTTTAGTGGATAGTGAGTTAGAGTTTAGTGGATAGTGAGTTAGAGTTTAGTGGATAGTGAGTTAGGGATAGGGATAGGAGTAGGGATAGGGTTTAGTGGATAGTGAGTTAGGGTTTAGTGGATAGTGAGTTAGGGTTTAGTGGATAGTGAGTTAGGAATAGGGATAGGGTTTAGTGGATAGTGAGTTAGGGATAGGGATAGGAGTAGGGATAGGGTTTAGTGGATAGTGAGTTAGAGATATGATTTAGTGGATAGTGAGTTAGGGATAGAGATAGGGTTTAGTGGAAAGTAAGATAGGGATATGGATAGGGTTTAGTGGATAGTGAGTTAGGGATAGGGATAGGGTTTAGTGGATAGTGAGTTAGGGATAGGATTTAGTGGATAGTGAGTTAGGGATAGGGGTAGGGTTTAGTGGATAGTGAGTTAGGGATATGGATAGGGTTTAGTGGATAGTGAGTTAGGGATAGGGATAGGGTTTAGTGGATATTGATTTAGGGATAGGGATAGGGGTAGGGATAGGGATAAGGATAGGGTTTAGTGGATAGTGAGATAGGGATAGGGTTTGGCGGATAGTGAGTTAGAGATAGAGATAGGGTTAGGGATAGGGTTTAGTGGATAGTGAGATAGGGATAGGGATAGGGATAGTGATAGGGATAGGGATAGGGCTGACCACAGTTAGACCACCAGTCTGACACATACAGTACGAGGGCAGACACATCCGTGCAGCAAATCTGAATAAAGCTACAATTAAATAAATCTAAACAAACTTTCACTAGTTGAGATTAAATACTAAATCCTTCTGTTAATTTGTCTGTCTGTCCTGTATAAGTGCTAGATCTGCGTCAGTGAGCTCTCAGCCATTCGGCCGGCCCAGGAAGGTAAACCCCTCACAATCAGTATGTAATTAAAGGCAGCCAGCATATTCTTAATCCTAAAGGCTATTATAGGTTTATGGTCAGTGCATTGTCTAGCTGAGGCCTACAATGGCTTTGGCTTTCTCTCGCTGCATTGCAGTAGCCTAGTCCTGTGGGATACAGCCACAGCCCAATATATGTTCTTAAATGGGTAGATAAAAGGTTTTATTTAAATCTGGTCTCATAATGGGAGTGCCTGGCTGGGCCACCTAGCTGTGTTGGTTTACTGCACTCAATGCTTTAATCCTCTGGTTTTTATATTGGAATATTTGGTGTAAAACGCTTATCTTCCTATAAATGACGGCTGTAATTATTATACATCACCCATCATAAATGACATCTTTGGACCCATTTTCATTCACATTAGTAAAAGAAAAAGGGATGTAGCCCTATATGTGAATCGGTAATTACACTGAATTCATGTTTTAAAACCCACAGGGATTAGAGTATTGAGTATGTGCAATTTGAAGTGTTCCACATTCTAGAACACTCGGGCATTCTGATTCTAACTGACCTATTCCTGGGACACCATGCTTTGAAATTACATCAATACTCAACGTAATTGTGACTCACCACCTGGATTCAGTTTTATGTAGCAAAATTAGATATTGTGTTTTTTTAAATTTGATAAAAGTAGAGACTACAAAATTGTATATCACACACAGCATTACAGGAACAACGGGAAAGTAACTCTGCTTTCAAAGTTTATCAACTTGTAAACTCACTTTTGAGAAAATCGGCTAAAAATGTTTTGCTATCTAGTGAAGAGCTCTTCTTTGTCTACACACATTCAGCATCGTTCACACCCTCACCCTAAGGTTTAGCCCCACCCATCTCGTTTGGCTCTCAAAGGGCACACTTGACACTCTGGCCAATGATTTGTTTACCTCTGGATAGCATGAAAATAACCTAACCAGCTCTGATGGAAACAATTTCATTACACTTTTTTGCAGACGTTTACTGACACTGGCAATATTCAACTGGTGTTGTACACACGTCACGTATCGTTAGCTAACGAGCCAGCCAGCCGTTAGCGAGTTTAAGCAATGAAGAGTGCCAAGAACGCCACAGTACTGGGAGCTAACCAACCATGTTCAATGTTAGCTAGCTAACATTAGGCTCTAACTAGAACAGCACACGGCTCTGGGAAACTAATACTAACGTCAGCTAGAGAGCCAGCCAGCTAACGTTAGCTAGCTAGCTAACAGTACACTTTAGCTTGAAATGAAACCACTATCATCGGATGGGGCCACAGTGTCTTCTGATCCCTCCTGTCTCAGCCTCCAGTATTTATGCTGCAGTAGTTTATGTGCCGGGGGGCTAGGGTCAGTCTGTTTCATCTGGACTACCTGGCATGATGACTCCTTGCTGTCCCCAGTCCACCTGGCCATGCTGCTGCTCCAGTTTCAACTGTTCTGCCTGCGGCTACGGAACCCTGACCTGTTCACCGGACGTGCTTGTTGCACCCTCGACAACTACAATGATTATTATTATTTGACCATGCTGGTCATTTATGAACATTTTAACATTTTGACCATGTTCTGTTATAATATCCACCCGGCACAGCCAGAAGAGGACTGGCCATGTCACGATCCTCGTATTCTCCCTCATCGGAAGATATATCGAAATCACTCGATGACCAATACGCAGCAGGTTGACTGTTCCACATATTTATTTTAGATAGGAACGACAAAACAAAATAAATACGCAAAGGAGAAAGGTGACAGTTTCACAGGTGAAACGAAACACAGTGCAAATACAATTACCCACAAACATCGTGGGGGGAAAAGGAACTTAAATATGATTCCCCAATCAGAGGCAACTAGCGACAGCTGTCTCTGATTGGGAATCGACATAACCCAACATAGAAAATAAACTATAGAAATGCCACACCCTGACCAAAATAGAAGAGTTCACCTGGTCAGGGCGTGACAGTACCCCCCCCTCCAACGGTGCGTACTCCCGGCGCACCAACCTAAAGTCTATTAGGGGGGGGACCCGGGTGGGCGCCTCACCCTCGGTGGAGGCTCTGGCCCCGGGCGTGTTTCTCCCCCTGCCTCCACCCTAGCCCTACCCCTCTGGCCCGGACTGGACCACGGTGGAGCGGCATGCTCAGGCTCCGGAGCAGAGCCGCCGACCGGAACAGGACTGATCACCGGTGGACCGGACACAGGCCGTGCCAGACTGTGGACACGCGCCGTGGGCCTGCTGCGGGGGACAGGGACGGGCCGGACAGGACCGGGGACACGCACCACCAACCTGGTGCGGGGAGCAGGGACGGGCCGGACTGGCCTGGGGACACGCACCACCAACCTGGTGCGGGGAGCAGGGACGGGCCGGACTGGACTGGGGACACGCACCACCGGCTTGGTGCGGGGAGCCGGGATGGGCCGGACAGGACTGGGGACACGCACCACTAACCTGGTGCGGGGAGCAGGAATGGGCCGGACAGGACTGGGGACACGCACTACTAACCTGGTGCGGGGAGCAGGGACGGGCCGGACTGGACTGGGGACACGCACCACTGGCTTGGTGCGGGGAGCAGGGACGGGCCGGACTGGACTGGGGACGCCTGGCAGCTCGGGACAGTCTGGGCAGTCTGGCCACTCCGGCAGTTCAGGGCAGTCTGGCCACTCCGGCAGTTCAGCGCAGTCTGGCCACTCCGGCAGTTCAGCGCAGTCTGGCCACTCCGGCAGTTCAGCGCAGTCTGGCCACTCCGGCAGTTCAGCGCAGTCTGGCCACTCCGGCAGTTCAGCGCAGTCTGGCCACTCCGGCAGTTCAGCGCAGTCTGGCCACTCCGGCAGTTCAGCGCAGTCTGGCCACTCCGGCAGTTCAGCGCAGTCTGACCACTCCGGCGACTGTTGACTGACGGGCAGCTCCGACGACTGTTGACTGACGGGCAGCTCCGACGACTGTTGACTGGCGGGCAGCTCCGACGACTGTTGACTGGCGGGCAGCTCCGACGACTGTTGACTGGCGGGCAGCTCCGACGACTGTTGACTGGCGGGCAGCTCCGACGACTGTTGACTGGCGGGCAGCTCCGACGACTGTTGACTGGCGGGCAGCTCCGACGACTGTTGACTGGCGGGCAGCTCCTGCCCCGTCAAACAGCCCTTGTGCCCCCCCCTAAAAAAATCTTGGGGATGCCTCTCGGTCTCCCTAAACTCTTCCATCGCCCTGGAAATGCTCCTCCTTAACTCGGCCCATGTCCATCCTTCCTCTTCGTTCCTCTGCTGCTTGGTCCTGGTTTGGTGGGTAATTCTGTCACGGTTGTCGTCGGGGAATGAGGACCAAAATGCAGCAGGTACGTGTATGCTCATATTTAGATTTATTAACTTACAAAAAACAACTGAATACAAAATAACAAAGCTACTAGAACTAACCAACGAACAACAAAACAGTCTAGCAAAGCCTAGGGCTGAACACAGAACAATCACCGTGGGGGGAAAAGGAACTTAAATATGATTCCCCAATCAGAGGCAACTAGCGACAGCTGTCTCTGATTGGGAATCGACATAACCCAACATAGAAAATAAACTATAGAAATGCCACACCCTGACCAAAATAGAAGAGTTCACCTGGTCAGGGCGTGACAGGCCACCCCTCATAGCCTGGTTCCTCTCTAGGTTTCTTCCTAGGTTTTTGGCCTTTCTAGGGAGTTTTTCCTAGGGAGTTTTTCCTAGCCACCGTGCCTCTTTCACATGCATTGCTTGCTGTTTGGGGTTTTAGGCTGGGTTTCTGTACAGCACTTTGAGATTTCAGCTGATATATGAAGGGCTATATAAATAAATTTGATTTGATTTGATATCTGTCCAAATTAGAAAATGTGTAATATCTGAAAATGTAGCTAGCTAACGCTAGACTATCTTACCTTTATACATCATCGTGCATGGACACGCCTCCCTGTCAGGAATGCCATGCCACAGTTGCCCTTAGTTTGAAGATGTAATCCAGAAACAGGTGTTTCCTCCATCTCTTTAACTATCATACTCAAAACTTGATCCTCCAGAAAGTGGAGAGCCACACTTATGCAGCTCCACTACACAATACATATAAAAAAGTTGCGTTTGACAGGATTACCAACACTCAATGATGAGTTCTACGGCAGACCAATCCAAACTCCTCTCTCGGCATGTCCAGCCCACTCATTATCTCAGCCAATCACGGCTAGTGGGAAGGTTGCTCGCTTTTTCTGTGGCTTAAACAACAAGTCTCATAATTTAACCATTTTATTTGTATGTACAGATGGCATACAAGTTTGTTATTAAGGCACATGAACGTTCACATGTTCAAGAAGGCGTTTCTGCCAAAAAACACATTTTGCTAAAAATATATTTTTATCTCCCGTGAAGTTGTGACTTGCGACATAATAGTTTCCTGAATCGGGTCACAATTGGTACTTTAATTCTCTCTGACTAAACATGCACCAATGCAAAGCCGCGAATGACCAAGCATTTCCGTTGAATTCATTTCAAACAAGGAGCATCAGTTGGGATTCATTGTCTTTGTCTTTGCCGTGCACAGACCTTTTGGGGGGCATGTTGCTCAAACTGTAACATATACGCAGGGAGTCAGGAAGCAGGTGCAGAAGGTGAGTTTAATAATAATAATCAAGAAGATAATACAAAACAGGAGCAGCGTACTGAATGTAACCAAAACCAATACTGACTGATGACTGAGGATACTGAGCGCTATATGAAGGGAGAGTAATCAGGGTGATGATGAAGTCCAGGTGTGCTTAACGATGGGGAGCAGGTGTGTGCAATGATGGTTGCCAGGTGTGCTCAATGTGGCTTACGGGACTGGTGGTTAGTAGACAGGCAACATTGAGCACCGGTAGGAGGGAGCAGGAGTAGGCGTGACAATACCCTCCCTGACGTGCAGCTCCAACCGCAGGACGACCGGCGGATAGGGATAACTTTCCTCGGGAGCGTCAGAGCCTGAACCCATGGAGGGGCCAAAGGAGGGAGGTGAGTGGCGAGGTGCAGTCCGAAAGGTGAGGGCATACTCCGCAGCGATCTGGGCACCCTGCTGGAGTTGGAAAAGTCGCTCACCTCCCTCTCTGCCCTCTGGAGGATGGTCGAAAACAGCTCTGAACAGAGCCATGAACCGGAAGGAAATGACCGCATTTCGATAGAGTGCTGTCATACTTCTCCAGAAGGGACAGTCGGGCATCGCTGACATGGACAGATGGCTGGGTAGGCCGGGGGACTGGCTCACTGTGACGACCAGTGGTAGGAGGCCCTATGTCAGAGGTATGGAGAACCTCGCTGGTGATGTCGAAGGCGATGGAGAACGTGGAGGAACTCCTTCATGGTCGTACCCTCGTAGAGCCAGCTGGTCGTGGTGTTGGTTCCTCTAATATTCCGCTGCTTCCATAATATCTGAGTCAGTATTCTGTAATGTATACACAGGGAGTCAGAAAGCAGGTAAATTCAATAACAAGTAGATCTGCAACGTTGAGTGGTCACAGACTCGTTAAGCAATTATGACTTAGATGGCAATAGATGGCCACATATTAAACTACACAAATAAATAACCCTTAGTCTTAAAGGCTATAGAGAATTTGGCAGTACGTCCAACTGGCCTCACAACCGCAGACCACGTGCATGGCATTGTGTGGGCGAGCGGTTTGCTGATGTCAACGTTGTGAACAGAGTGCCCCATGATGGCGGTGGGGTTATGGTATGGGCAGGTATAAGCTACTAACAACGAACACAATTTAATTTTATTGATGGCAATCTGAATGCACAGAGATACCGTGACAGGATCCTGAGGTCCATTGTTGTGCCATTCATCCACCGCCATCACCTCATGTTTCAAATCAAATCAAATCAAATGTATTTATATAGCCCTTCTTACATCAGCTGATATCTCAAAGTGCTGTACAGAAACCCAGCCTAAAACCCCAAACAGCAAGCAATGCAGGTGTAGAAGCACGGTAGCTAGGAAAAACTCCCTAGAAAGGCCAAAACCTAGGAAGAAACCTAGAGAGGAACCAAGCTATGAGGGGTGGCCAGTCCTCTTCTGGCTGTGCCGGGTGGAGATTATAACAGCACATGGCCAAGATGTTCAAATGTTCATAAATGACCAGCATGGTCAAATAATAATAATCATAGTAGTTGTCGAGGGTGCAACAAGTCAGCAACTCAAGAGTAAGTGTCAGTTGGCTTTTTCATAGCCAATCTTTGAGAGTATCTCTACCGCTCCTGCTGTCTCTAGAGAGTTGAAAACAGCAGGTCTGGGACAGGTAGCACGTCCGGTGAACAGGTCAGGGTTCCAGCAGGTCTGGGAAAGCAGGTCTGGGACAAGTAGCACGTCCGATGAACAGGTCAGGGTTCCAGCAGGTCTGGGACAGCAGGTCTGGGACAGGTAGCACGTCCGGTGAACAGGTCAGGGTTCCATAGCCGCAGGCAGAACAGTTGAAACTGGAGCAGCAGCACGGCCAGGTGGACTGGGGACAGCAAGGAGTCATCATGCCAGGTAGTCCTGAGGCATGGTCCTAGGGCTCAGGTCCTCCGAGAGAGAGAAAGAAAGAGAGAAAGAGAGAATTAGAGAGAGCATATTTAAATTCACACAGGACACCGGATAAGACAAGAGAAATACTCCAGATGTAACAGACTGACCCTAGCCCCACGACACATAAACTACTGCAGCATAAATACTGGAGGCTGAGACAGGAGGGGTCAGGAGACACTGTGGCCCCATCCGATGAAACCCCCTGGACAGGGCCAAACAGGCAGGATATAACCCCACCCACTTTGCCAAAGCACAGCCCCCAACATGATATCATGTTTCAGCATGATAATGCACAGCCCCATGTCGCAAAGGATCTATACACAATTCCTGGAAGCTGAAAATGTCCCAGTTCTTCCATGCATACTCACCAGACATGTCAACCATTGAACATGTTTGGGATGCTTTGGATCGATGTGTAAGACGACGTGTTTCCCGTTCCCGCCAATATCCAGCAACTTCGCACAGCCATTGAAGAGGAGTCGGATGGTATTCCACTGGCGCTGCATTAGGCAAATGGTGGTCACAGCAGATACTGACTGGTTTTCTGATCCACCCCCTTTACTTTTAAGTATCTGTGGCCAACAGATGCATATCTGTATTCCCAGTCATGTGAAATCCATAGATTAGGGACTAATGAATTTATTTCTACTGACTGATTTACTTATGTGGACTCAGTAAAATCTTTGAAATTGTTCCATGTTGCATTTATATTTTTGTGCAGTGTAGATTATTAGATTAGTGATTTATCGCAAATGCTCTTAACAACTTCACAATCTAATTATCCATAATCTTAACTTCATAGTATAATTTTATGTAATTTAAACGTTTTTTTGCTTGATATTTCATAATAACTCTGTAGTCATACACTGCATATCTATTATGCATGTATTACTTAGATTAACAGAATTATAATATTTATTGTGTATATTTATTGTGTAGGCAAATAATGTATCATCTTAGACATGACAATGAGCATACGCCATTTCATATGCATGATGTATCGCTGGCTAGTAGCTTGTAGGGCTAACTTTATATGGTGGCTAGCTAGTTAGTAGCTTGTGGGGCTAACTTTATATGGTGGCTAGCTTGATAGTAGCTAGTGGGGCTAACTTTATATGGTGGCTAGCTGGCTAGTAGCTTGTGGGGCTATTTCAGTAGGCTAACTTTATATGGTGGTTAGCTGGCTAGTAGCTTGTAGGGTTAACTTTATATGGTGGCTAGCTTGATAGTAGCTAGTGGGGCTAACTTTATATGGTGGCTAGCTGGCTAGTAGCTTGTGGTCCTCACTTTATATGGTGGCTAGTGTGAGATTTGGCCCTGCATAATGGGGTGTTAAAGTTTAACCTATACCTTTAAGCTAATAAGTATTGTTGGGTTTTATTTCACTTATTAGATATGATGCATTACCATTTACAGTAGATGTAGGTCTAAGTATGAACGGACTGTAATGCACTAAGAGGACACACACACACAATGCCTGGTTGTGGGGCCGCTCAAGGACAGGTGTATGGGAGGGGCTGGTAGAATGGAAGCAGAAACTGTCCTAACTGTAGCATAAAAACAGGCACTGTCCTTGGGTGTCTGACTCTCAGGTACACACATGAAGATAAGCTAGAAGACAACTATGGTTGGCAACAAAGATGCGTCTAGAGGCTGGGACCAGCCTGCACGCCAACGATAGGATGAGTAAGTTTAAACCACGCTCATCCTCCCTCTGACAGGCCAGCAGTGAGCTGGAACTATCTCTGTCAGAGTATTTAATGAAGAACTTATGATGTCATGTTCAGTTCTCTGTTTGACCTGCGGGGTGTTACAGTGAACCCGTATATACGGAAATTGCATTTGCCATTTATTAACTGCTGAATAAATATTGACATTAATATAAAATATAATTGACTCTTTGTTCCTATATCAGATTCGAACACATGCAGCCTTAACACTAGCTAGCTAGTAGCTTGTGGGGCTAACTTTATATGGTGGCTAGCTGGCTAGTAGCTTGTGGTCCTCACTTTATATGGTGGCTAGCTAGCTAGTAGCTTGTGGGGCTAACTTTATATGGTGGCTAGCTAGCTAGTAGCTTGTGAGGCTAACTTTGTATGGTGGCTAGCTAGCTATAGACTACCTGGGTTTGTTGCTTCCCTGACACATGCGCAAGTCCCGGCTGAAGATAGGATGGAGTTGAGTCTGAGGGTCGGTGATGCAGTCACTACTCTCTCTCTCTGTTGTGCGTAGGCCTTTCAGCCAAACAGACCAAATATTGATGATGTAAATCAGCAAGTTAGCAGGTCACTCACGTTATGCTGCTGCGGTGTTTCGATTTTAAACTAACTAGGTAGCTAGCAATACACTTGGCTGGTTACCAGTTGTACAAAATGTTCAATCAAACTGAAGTGAGCTTGTTTATCTATAATGGCATGATTAAATTGGAGTTGATGCTTTAAGTCAATGTTTTCTACTGGTTATGCTCTTTTCAGTGTACCGACACATGTATATATTTTTTTACAATTTACAATTTTTTTACAACCAGCTCTCTGGTAACCAGCTCTCAAGTCAAAATCGACTGGTAACCAGCTCTCAAGTCATGCGTGTTTGGATACCGGGCGCGAGCTCCGTACAGGGCAGATGATGACTACTTCTTGCGGGGAGTGGGTTAAGAACAACAAAAAACAAAACATTTATACCAACATTTTTTTGGGGGGCGGGGGGGTTATACCACCACCCAAAAGGGCACTTTGGAGACTGGAAGGGCGAAGGGGCATGTGCTCTACACAGATAGAGCCCTGTCTGTGCACGTGCCTGCTTCTCTGTCACACTGAGCTGAAAATCATCTGGTTCAGGGTCTGCTGTCTCAATGTTAATGACTTCTCTCTTATTTGACTTTTTAATAGGCTATTAACCAATTATCATCACGTGCTTCTGAAGTCCCTAGTGTAGGAGAGAGAGAGCGATACAGAGAGAGAGAGAACGAGAAATAGAGAAAGATACAGCGAGAGAGAGAACGAGAGTGAGAGAGGGATACAGAGAGAGAGCGAGAGAGAGAGAGATACAGAGAGAGAGAGAGAACGAAAAAGAGAGAAAGATACAGCAAGAGAGAGAGAACGAGAGCGAGAGAGGGATACAGAGAGAGAGCGAGAGAGAGAGAGATACAGAGAGAAAGAGAGAACTCATATGGAGACAAAAGGAGGTCAAATTTAGAGATGTTGGCACGCGGCCTAGCTGCAACGCTCCAGCTCCTCCTCTCCTCCCTCCCTCCCTCCCTCCCTCCTTTCTTCCGTGATGATACATTTTCCCCTTGAACATGATGTCAATATGTTGATGTGCCTTCCTTTATTGAGACACCATCCAACAGATAGCACGTCCCGCTGTGTGTTAGCAACATAAATAATTAGACCAGAGACCAGGGAACGGCAGGTGGCTTTTGGCACAAAGAAATAATCATACTTGATGTGGAAAATAAAGTAAAAGGATCCATCTGTTCACGGCGGGGGGAAGGAAGACAAAAACACACGTTAACATATTGTCACTAACATTATGAAATACACAGTTAATAATTTAGTCATGGCACCCGATTCTGGACACAAATAATCTAGTCAGAACACTTAGAGAGGCCCTCTCCTTTCAGGGGTAAATTAACCAAAGCTCTTCTCGCTCACGGCTCTGATGGCAGACATTTTGTCTCATTCTCTGCCAATATTTACTTAAAAGATTGAGGGAGAGAAGAGCGTGGTGGCAGAACCATTTAATGCATGGTAAGTGTACATCCCAAATCCCCACCCTATTTCCTATTATAGTGCATTACTTTTGACCAGAGTCATATGGACCCTGGTCAAATGTAGTGCACTATAATAGGGAATAGGGTGCCATTTGGTTATGTCCTAAATCACCGTCCGGTGCTTTACCAGCTGGTCCTGGTCAAAAGAAGTGCACCATATAGTGAAGAGGGTGACGGCAGAGCCATGAAAAGACACGGTGAGCCTCTCCTGATATGAGATTAAAACCAAGTGACAGAAAGCAGCAGAAGGACGTTGAACTGGGTTTTTTGTTGTTGTTGTTGTTAATGCTGAAACTCAGTCCAACATGCTAATTATGCTATCTACAGAGCCAAGTGCCATGCTGCGGTCGTTGACTCAATTTGACATAGATGTAGCACTTTATTTTAAAGAGTCCCTTTACAGATGGTTTATATGGTCGACTAACTATCCACAACTTGTTGAGCCAACTACCTACCACCCTTTAGCCTTTATCGTAACCTTTACGATAGCCATCTACAAAAAGAAAACAGTTGTATTCTTGTAGCCACTGTATGAATACTAGATGCATTTACAATTGCTATAATAACAGGACACTGAAGAGGTTTTACGTGGGGGGGGAACTCGTCTCATCCACCATTCATGTAGTAATAGAGACCACCATCTGCCTGCAGTGAATCCCCAACTGATTGGAATTTACAAATAAATCCAATGTTTATACCTCATTTGAGCGAATAATGAGTGAAGATTTAATTACATAATGCATCATTACTCTACATAATTATTACGTTCCCAGTAAGACAAACTCATGACGTCGTTGCTCACCAAAGAGGGAGCTAACAAATGAGCCATGGACAAGAACCCAAACTAAACAGGTGGGGTTTTATGAGTGGCTCTGAAAGACACTCATGGGGGGGGGGGGGGGGGGGGGGGGGGGGGTCCAGTGAAAGTTGAATAGCAAAAAAAAAAAAGGGTCCTAAAAGACAGCTAACATGAATGCACACGGAAAAGGCAGACGATAATAAAAATGCCACACCAATTTATAATCTGGAGAGAAACGCAAGTAGAACTAACCAAAGGGAGAGTACGCAAGATACAAGCTTTTTTAAAAATGTTTTTTTTTTTAACAAACTCAATGAGGGAGACTTAAACAGCGGTCTAGCTCTTCCAACATCTCTCCTGCCCAATGGAGAATTGGCTCTGCGTCTCGTTTAAATATCCGCTGTGCCGGCACAGGTGAAACTAACGACTGACTAACGAGGTCACAGGTGCAAAACATCCAAATAGAAACAACCTCGAAATTGAAAACCAAAGCCTGTAAAAAAAAAAAAAGACTAATCATCGCCCACTGGGTATGCCACGTCATTTCAACGTGGAAATGTGGGTAAAATTTTGTTGAGACGTTACTCAGTGAGATTTCAACCTTTATTCTCACCCATTAATAAAAGACAGCCTGAAGTTTGTTGAATTCCCAATGTGTTATTAATATGCTTTCAACCATCTAAAAGCATTACCAATTTCCAATGACAAAAAAAAACGCTTTTTTTTGTGGGGTTTCAGTTGTCATCTAAATGTGTTATCACTGTTTGAAAGCACAACAAAGTTCAAATGGGAAAAACAACGTCAGATATATTTTGTATTTATACGACAACTTAATGTGATATCACTGGTCTTCATCTAATAGCAGAACACAATGACCTGGATTGTAGTTGAGATTACATTTAAAAGGTACAAGTGATCAATGCCGTCTGAGATTCTAGGCAGATTATTACATGAACTTGTTAAAATCCTCCACAGACCTGCTACCTTTGAATATGAGAAGACATTTATTGTTACACTAGGCTAACCTCAAAATGTGTCCATGGATGTGTAACTTATTTTAAGGGTTGAATAAATACTGTTAAATTAGTTTGTAAGATAGCCTTAACTTTAGGCTATCTACTGTTATTACAAATAAAAATATGTATAATTGAATTATTGACAACGCAACCAAAACATCAACGTTTAAAGGACATCTTAAAGGACTTCTAATAATTGAACAGTTTAATCTGAGCCACTGTTTTAATTCTATTCTTTAAGATTCATTGGTTGATTTCAAATGTAATCTTCATGTTATTAATGAATTAATACATATATTATTTTCTTAACTCTATTTTCTTAAAACTGCATTGTTGGTTAATAAGGGTTTGTAAGTAAGCATTTTTCACAGTAAGGTCTACACTTGTTGTATTAGGCGCATGTGACAAATACACATTTATTTAATTTTCAAATAGATTCACTGTTGCTATTGAAGTCATTCCAAAAGGTAGGTTTAACAGAGCAAATGAAAATGTAACTTCATAAGTCATATATCACCAATAATACTATTTAGGCCTGCATAGAATTTACCAAGTCATCAACAGCTAACTTTGATTCTTGGTTGAGATGTCGACAAGTTAACAGGCTATTTACCTACAAAATGTATATTGAATTGTGTTTGTTTGTCAACAAATTCCTAGTTTGCCTACAAAAATTAATAGCTGATATGTTGTATTCACGTCTCCATCTCAACCAAGAATCAAAGTTAAACAAAAGGAATGGCTTATTTCATTTATTCCTATTCTTTAACGTATATCTTTGGTTGAGATGGAGACTTGAATCCAATATATGAACTATTAACATGAAGATTCCATTTGAAATCAACCAGAGCCTGAAACCCTAGGCTTACTGTATACTTATAGTCTATTTGTAGTTGAACCCTGGGAT
>NW_021823093.1:0-7500 GCF_901001165.1 Salmo trutta | reverse complement strand
ACCCTCCTCTGCACTATCCCACCCTATCCTCCTCTGCACTATCCCACCCTATCCTCCTCTGCACTATCCCACCCTATCCTCCTCTGCACTATCCCACCCTATCCTATCTTACCCTGCCCCACCCTACTCTATCCTAATCTCCTCTATCCTACTCTACCCTATATTGCTCTATCCTACTCTATCCTACCCTACTCCACCCTACACCATCCTAACCTCCTCTATCCTACACCATCCTACCCTCCTCTACACCATCCTAACCTCCTCTATCCTACTATATCCTACCCTACTCCACCCTACACCATCCTACTCTCCTCTACCCTACACCATCCTACCCTACTCCACCCTACACCATCCTTAGCTACTCTACCTTACACCATCCTACCCTACTCTACCCTACGCCATCCTACCCCTCCTCTACCCTACACCATCCTTAGCTATTCTACCCTACACCATACTACCCTACTCTACCCTACACCAGCCTACCCTACTCCATCCTACACCATCCTTAGCTACGCTACCCTACACCAGCCTACCCTCCTCTACATCAACCTACCCTCCTCTGCCCTACTTTATTCTACTTAAGCCTACTCTATCCAGCCCTACTCTACCCAACTCTTTCATACCCTCCTCTACCCTTCTCCACCCTACTCTATCTTACCCTACTCTATCCTACCCTAACTTACCCTCCTCTACCCTTCTCTACCCTACTCTATCCTACTCTACCCTACTCTACCCTACTCTACCCTACTCTATCTTACCCTACTCTACCCTACTCTATCCTACTCTACCCTACTCTACCCTTCTCTACCCTACTCTATCCTACCCTACTCTACCCTCCTGTACCCTACTCTACCCTACTCTATCCTACCCTACCCTACTCTATCTTACCCTATCCTACCCTACTCCACCCTACTCTACCCTACTCTACCCTTCTCTACCCTACTCCACCCTACTCTATCCTACCCTACTCTACCCTACTCCATACTACCCTACTCTACCCTACACCAGCCTACCCTACTCCATCCTACACCATCCTTAGCTACGCTACCCTACACCAGCCTACCCTCCTCTACATCAACCTACCCTCCTCTGCCCTACTTTATTCTACTTAAGCCTACTCTATCCAGCCCTACTCTACCCAACTCTTTCATACCCTCCTCTACCCTTCTCCACCCTACTCTATCTTACCCTACTCTATCCTACCCTAACTTACCCTCCTCTACCCTTCTCTACCCTACTCTATCCTACTCTACCCTACTCTACCCTACTCTACCCTACTCTATCTTACCCTACTCTACCCTACTCTATCCTACTCTACCCTACTCTACCCTTCTCTACCCTACTCTATCCTACCCTACTCTACCCTCCTCTACCCTACTCTACCCTACTCTATCCTACCCTACCCTACTCTATCTTACCCTATCCTACCCTACTCCACCCTACTCTACCCTACTCTACCCTCCTCTACCCTACTCCACCCTACTCTATCCTACCCTACTCTACCCTACTCTACCCTACTCTATCTTACCCTACTCTACCCTACTCTACCCTACTCTACCCTCCTCTACCCTACTCCACCCTACTTTATCCTACCCTACTCTACCCTACTCTACCCTACTCTACCCTACTCTACCCTACTCTATCTTACCCTCCTCTACCCTACTCTACCCTACTCTACCCTCCTCTACCCTACTCCACCCTACTTTATCCTACCCTACTCTACCCTACTCTACCCTACTCTACCCTACTCTATCCTACCCCTACTCTACCTTACTCTACCCTACTCTACCCTACTCTACCCTCCTCTACCCTACTCCACCCTACTCTATCCTACCCTACTCTACCCTACTCTACCCTACTCTACCCTACTCTACCCTCATCTACCCTACTCCACCCTACTCTATCCTACCCTACTCTACCCTACTCTACCCTACTCTACCCTACTCTATCTTACCCTATCCTACCCTACTCTACCCTACTCTACCCTACTCTACCCTCCTCTACCCTACTCCACCCTACCCTATCCTACCCTACTCTACCCTACTCTACCCTACTCTACCCTCCTCTACCCTACTCCACCCTACTCTATCCTACCCTACTCTACCCTACTCTACCCTACTCTACCCTACTCTATCCTACCCTACTCTACCCTACTCTACCCTACTCTACCCTACTCTATCTTACCCTACTCTACCCTACTCTACCCTACTCTACCCTACTCTACCCTACTCTACCCTACTCTACCCTACTCTATCTTACCCTACTCTACCCTACTCTATCTTACCCTACTCTACCCTACTCTACCCTACTCTACCCTACTCTATCCTCCTCTACCCTACTCTACCCTACTCTATCTTACCCTACTCTACCCTACTCTACCCTACTCTACCCTACTCTACCCTACTCTATCTTACCCTACTCTACCCTTCTCTATCCTAAGGTAGGGTAAGGATAGAGTGGGTTATGGTAGGATATAATGTCCAGTTGAGGGTTTTATTATTAACCCTGTTTAGAGATAATACACAGCGCCATGAAAAGTATTCGGTCCCCATCCCTTTTTTTCTTCACATGTAAGTGTCTCACAGCCTGCGAATGCAATGTGTTAGATTGGGGAGTCACACATTCTCAATCACAGAGTTCCCCCCCAAAAAGAAAGAAAACTACAGTAACCAATGATATAATGCAATAAAAAAATACTTGGGTCAATACTCCTCTGGCAGCTCTTACATACATCAGTCTTTTCAGATAAGTCTCTATTAACTTTACACACCATGATGGAGCAATATTTAGCCCATTCCTCCTTGTAAAATTCCTCAAGCTGTGTCAAATGAGTTGGGGGAAAATGACGATGGACAGAAATGTTGAGGTCTTGCCACAAATTGTTGATGGGTTTTACGGTAACACTGTTTGTTCATGTTAAGCCCACCAGTCTGTTCAGAAATCCACTCCAATGTCGATCTGGTAGCTTTATATCTGTGTCTTGTTGAAAGACAAACTTCTTCCGTGGTTGGATTTTTTTTGTTTGTTGTTTTTTTGTTTTATTTTTGTTCCCCGTTCATCTATCCTGACAATATTGCCAGCCACTGCTGTTGACAATCATCCCCATAACATGATGCTACCCCCCCCCCCCCCCCCACCCGCCATACTTTACGGTGGGGATGTCGTTACCTTGCTGGTGTGCATTGTTTGATTTTTACGCCACACAGACTGCTTAGCGTTCAGGTCAAAAAAGTTCCACTTATGTCTCATCAGAACACAAGACGTTCTGCCACATAACTGCTCTGTCTTCCAGGTGACGTTTTGAGAACTCTTTCAGGGCAGGGCTTCTTTGAAGGCAGGGCTTCTTTGAAGGCAGGGCTTCTCTTTGAGGTCAGGGCTTCTCTTTGAGGCCAGGGCTTCTTCCTTGACACTCTCCTATACAGGCCCTTTTTGTGGAATGACTTGAAGATTGTTGATACTTGAACATCATCGTCCATTGCAGCCACTTGAAGGCAGGGCTTCTTTGAGGGCAGGGCTTCTCTTTGAGGCCAGGGCTTCTTCCTTGACACTCTCCTATACAGGCCCTTTTTGTGGAATGACTTGAAGATTGTTGATACTTGAACATCATCGTCCATTGCAGCCACTGACTTCTGTAACACATTCAAAGTCACAGTTGGCCTCATTGTAACTTCACTAAGAAGTGTCCTTCTTGTACGACAACTAGGCTTAGAGGGGAGGCCTGATCTAGGCAGTGTGGTGATAGTTTCATATTTTATTTCCACTTATTTCCACTTCCACTTTTGTACTGAGCTCAGAAGGATGTTCAATGCCCTTTTGAAATGTTTTTTTTTGTTACCCTTCCCCAGATTTGTGTTTGTCTTTTGTCTTCATTTTGATTCTTTCTATTGAAGGTCTCCATACCGTGGGACCATACAGACAGAGCGGTATCTATCCTCACAGATTCATTGAAAGTAGGGGATCCACTAATTTCTAACACAGGTGGAGTCCATCAACAAATTGTGTGACTTGTTGAGGTAATATATTGCACCTGAGAAAATGTAGGCTTGCAATTACAAAGGGTATGAATACTTTTTTTAATCTGATCATTTCCGTTTTTCATTTTTTAGTAAATTGTTGAACATTTTTGGAATGTTTATTTTTGTAGATCAGTTGTAAAAATACTAATTTAAGATATTTCAAATTCTAAATCGAAGACAACAAAATGTGTGAGAAGTGTTGGGGGCTGAATACTTCTTCAAGGCACCAAAAGTTCCATGGAAATTCACAATGAAGATGACTAAATGAACAGTACAGACAAGTGTAGGCTATAACTAAGATAATTATGTTATAAACATAATTGTGCATTTCTTTTTGATTGATGAGAAAGCTTTTGAAATTAATTTACAAAAGGAATACATTATGAGCCCTTTTACAGGTCTTCGATCTATCTGTGAAAGATATTTAGAGAGATGAAATGTAATGAAGAAAGTGGAAAAGCAATCATAAAGACATACATTTACATCTCAAACGATTGCGTCGCCTGGTTCACCAACTACTTCTCTGACAGAGTTCAGTGTGTCAAATCGGAGGGCCTACTGTCTGGACCTCTGGCAGTCTCTATGGGGGTACCACAGGGTTCAATTCTTGGGCCAACTCTTTTCTCTGTATACATAAATGATGTCGCTCTTGCTGCTGGTGAATCTCTGATCCACCTCTACGCAGACGACACCATTCTGTATACTTCTGGCCCTTCTTTGGACACTGTGTTAACAACCCTCCAGACGAGCTTCAATGCCATTCAACTCTCCTTCCGTGGTCTCCAACTGCTCCTAAACACAAGTAAAACTAAATGTATGCTCTTCAACCGATCGCTGCCTGCACCTGCCCGCCCATCCAGCATCACTTCTCTGGACGGTTCTAACTTAGAATTTGTGGACAACTACAAATACCTAGGTGTCTGGTTAGACTGTAAACTCTCCTTCCAGACTCACATCAATCATCTCCAATCCAAAGTGAAATCTAGAATTGGCTTCCTATTTCGCAACAAAGCATCCTTCACTCATGCTGCCAAACATACCCTCGTAAAACTGACCATCCTACCAATCCTCGACTTCGGCGATGTCATTTACAAAATAGCCTCCAATACCCTACTCAACAAGCTGGATGCAGTCTATCACAGTGCCATCCGTTTTGTCACCAAAGCCCCATATACAACCCACCACTGCGACCTGTATGCTCTCGTTGGCTGGCCTTCACTTCATCATCGTCGCCAAACACATTGGCTCCAGGTCATCTACAAGACCCTGCTAGGTAAAGTCCCCCCTTATCTCCGCTCACTGGTCACCATAGCAGCACCCACCTGTAGCACGCGCTCCAGCAGGTATATCTCTCTGGTCACCCCTAAAGCCAACTCCTCCTTTGGTCGTCTCTCCTTCCAGTTCTCAGCTGCCAATGATTGGAACGAACTACAAAAATCTCTAAAACTGGAAACACTTATCTCCCTCACTAGCTTTAAGCACCAGCTGTCAGAGCAGCTCACAGATCTCTGCACCTGTACATAGCCCATCTTTAATTGAGCCCAAACTACTACCTTTTCCCCTACTGTATTTATTTATTTTATTTATTTTGCTCCTTTGCACCATATTATTTATATTTATATTTTAACTTGAACTTTCTTCAAACTACAAATCTACCATTCCAGTGTTTTTTTTCTTGCCATACTTTATTTACTTTGCCACCATGGCATTTTTTTGCTTTTACCTCCATTATCTCACATCATTTGCTCACATTGTATATAGTCTTATTTCTTTCTACTGCATCATTGATTGTATGTTGTTTTACTCCATGTGTAACTCTGTGTTTTTGTATGTTGTCGAACTGCTTTGCTTTATCTTGGCCAGGTCGCAATTGTAAATGAGAACTTGTTCTCAACTTGCCTACCTGGTTAAATAAAGGTGAAATAAATAAAAATAAAAATAAAAAACATACTAATTAAAACTGTGTAATAATCTGTAAACCAATGCTAGTATAGACAGTCATTACTGTCATTTATTGAATCTATCTTCTTCACAGTACAGTGCTGAGATGAATATCATTTTAACCTCCATTTGCTAACAAGCTAAACTCTTTACAACGCGGTTGGGTGTGTTAGGTGCATCCAGACTGGCGAACATGAATATTCTCTATTCTACTATCTTTTCTCAGACATGCTCATCAGATCTTTAAATCACCGTTCAGTCTGTTAATTGCGTGGCTTTATGACTCAAATCTGTTTTTTTATTTTTTATTTAACTAGGCAAGCCAGTTGTGAACAAATTCTTATTCACAATGACGGCTTAGGAACAGTGGGTTAACTGCCTTGATCAGGGGGAGAATGACAGATGTTTACCTTGTCAGCTCAGGGATTCGATCTAGCAACCTTTTGGTTACTGGCCCATCGCTCTAACCACTAGGCTACCTGCCACCCCAGAGCCAGATCTGGGTATAAATCGGATTCATACTCACACAGTTTCCATCTAACATTATCGACAACATTTTGTAACGTGGATTTAGAGGAGATATTGGTCAGTAGTAAGAAGAAAAAAAAAACAGACACTGATTAAATGTTGACAATTAGAATATGATGTGATGAACTGTTCCCACAAGTTTAAAGAAGCTGGTTCTCGATCACATGACGGTTACAGAAACATTTTACTTGTTCTGACTGTGATATATATATATATATTTTTTATCTACCTTAGTTGAATGCACCAACTGTACGTCACTCTGGATAAGAGAGTCTGCTAAATGACCAAAATGTTACATTTTTGTTTTAGAATAGGGGCGCAAAAGAAGCCCACTCAACTCAAAGCTGTCTATTTAAAGTGTTGTTGACCCACATTTGCTCAATGTAACGCTCCTGTAGTCGTATAACATATAGCCCTAGCAGTTTCTTCCTCATTACAAGCAGATGCCAATACCATGAAGAGCATCCTTCAAAATGGTAAAATGGAAAGGTACAATTGAACATTTCAATGTATTGCTGAATGTGTTACGTCATGTAACGTGTTAACCCAGAAAGCTGTTGTGTTGATTGTTATATTGAACTGGTTTCAACCGTTTCCTGTATTACAGGAACATTCTGTAGTGTTATCACATCTTCTATATTTTCAGCATGAATTTTAACATCTGTTTTTTTTTCTTAGAACATAATAGGAAATCTCTGAGGAGCAAGGGATTTTCTCCGGTGGTTAGTGAAAGTCTACATGACGTTTAATCACAGATTTCATCCCAAAACCTGCTGTTTAGTCCCCCGGCTGACTTATGCTACCCAGTCATCACCAGCATATTATCAGCCATATGTTCAAGAATTTCTCCTTAAAGTCTCTGAGATGAAATTAAGGAAAGGATTTAGCTTAGAAAGAGAGAATTTCTACATGAGCCTCAATCCCCTCTCAATGAGGGTCAAATCAAAGACTCTGTCCCAAATTCCCAATATAGTGCACTACTTTGAACATGGCCGTATACACTATATAGGGAAAA
>NW_021823092.1:10000-57975 GCF_901001165.1 Salmo trutta | reverse complement strand
AGATAATGGGATGGGAGAGTCTAGAGGAGGGGACAGGAGAGGAGATAATGGGATGGGAGAGGTCTAGAGGAGGGGACAGGAGAGAGATGGGATGGGAGAGGTCTAGAGGAGGGGACAGGAGAGGAGAGAATGGGATGGGAGAGGTCTAGAGGAGGGGACAGGAGAGGAGAGAATGGGATGGGAGAGGTCTAGAGGAGGGGACAGGAGAGGAGAGAATGGGATGGGAGAGGTCTAGAGGAGGGGACAGGAGAGGAGAGAATGGGATGGGAGAGGACTAGAGGAGGGACAGGAGAGGAGAGAATGGGATGGGAGAGGTCTAGAGGAGGGGACAGGAGAGGAGAGAATGGGATGGGAGAGGTCTAGAGGAGGGGACAGGAGAGGAGAATGGGATGGGAGGGTCTAGAGGAGGGGACAGGAGAGAGAGAATGGGATGGGAGAGGTCTAGAGGAGGGGACAGGAGAGGAGAGAATGGGATGGGAGAGGTCTAGAGGAGGGACAGGAAGGAGAGAATGGGATGGGAGAGGTCTAGAGGAGGGGACAGGAGAGGAGAGAATGGGATGGAGAGGTCTAGAGGAGGGGACAGGAGAGAGAATGGGATGGGAGAGGTCTAGAGGAGGGACAGGAGAGGAGATAATGGGATGGGAGAGGTCTAGAGGAGGGGACAGGAGAGGAGAAATGGGATGGGAGAGGTCTAGAGGAGGGGACAGGAGAGGAGAGAATGGGATGGGAGAGGTCTAGAGGAGGGGACAGGAGAGGAGATAATGGGATGGGAGAGGTCTAGAGGAGGGGACAGGAGAGGAGGAATGGGATGGGAGAGGTCTAGAGGAGGGGACAGGAGAGGAGAATGGGATGGGAGAGGTCTAGAGGAGGGGACAGGAGAGGAGATAATGGGATGGAGAGGTCTAGAGGAGGGGACAGGAGAGGAGTAATGGGATGGGAGAGGATCGGAGGGAAGAGGTGCGAGAAAACGAAGGAAACTTCAGGATCTGTGCCTGTTCTGTTGAGAGCCTCCAAAGACTAGTCCAACGCAGATTCAACAGGGGCAGTGTATGATTAAAAGCCTACCTTAATTAAATGTGTTGGTGGCAGTAGTCATTTGGATTGATTTGAATTCATTCGACAGGTATTTTTAATTAAGGAAAGGCTTAAGGCCTTAGTGATGACTCATCCTTCCACCTACCCTAGCGCCAGTCAGCCCCATCAATAGGCCACGCTAGGCTCTGTGCTTATTCGCTATTATAACCTTGTAATAATGTTATTATCAATGGACCATTACCCTAATCCCAGTGACCTTCTGACCTCTGTCAGTCATCACAAGCCCCTTAATGCATTCAGGACAGTCTCCCCTCTACATCCCTCTCTTTAATTTACTCAATTCAATTTAGAGGACTTTATTGTCAAGGAAAACTTACATTGTCAAAGTCCAATAACAACCATGGTGGGACCAACAGTAGTAAGGTAGTAGTGGTGGTGGTGGTGGTAGCAGTAGGGGTAATGATATGTGAGTAAGGGTTCTCTCTCACACACTCGTGATCTCTCACTCACTAACTCATTCTTTCTCTCCCGCTCCCTCATCCATCTCTTTAGCTCCCTCTTTTGTCCCCCTTTGTTTTACTGCCCCCCATATCATCTCTCCTTGTCTCTCTCTTCACAGACTGTGTTCTAACCAAGGCTATTTTATATTAATCTACTGATCGTCTACCAATAGGGTGTTCTATGTGAATAGGACAAGGTCAGTAAAGGTCTTTCTTTGAGAGCTGCGTTGGACAACCATACTGATATGAATGACTGTTCAGCAGCAGCGGTTTACAGGCACCTCAGAAACAACAGCATTTATAAGAAAGTTAGCGCAGGCATCTCTTTCCGTCTTCAAGATAACGCTGGCTCGGCTTCCTCTGTGCTCAAAAACAATCAGAAACGCGGCAGATCGAGGGGGAAATGGAAAGAGGGCCGGAGGGGGAGTTGTGATAATGCGAGTGCCAGCACTGAATACACAGCGCCACCACCCGCTCTCTCCTCTACGCTTGCTCCGACTGTGTGTGTGTGTGTGTGTGTGTGTGTGTGTGTGTGTGTGTGTGTGTGTGTGTGTGTGTGTGTGTGTGTGTGCTTGCATTTACATGCGTTTGAGCGAATAAAAGCAGAGCCTTGGACTGATTCAACTGCTGCAGAATGGAACAAAGATCGGCAACAGCAACTTGAAAGTAGTTGCAATAGATGGTCGCTTCACCTTAACTCCTGCCTAAAGCTAAGCAATAATGGGTTTGGTCATTTGAAAAGGTTCCTTATGTTTGCTGAAAAAGTTTTCTTCAGCATGATTGTGATATCATTTATTGGAAGGCCAATGAGTGTACACCTGGGTCCTCTGCACACCTACATGTACAGTGGCTTGAAAAAGTAGTTTTCCTATTTCGTACAACCTGGAATTAAAATAGATTTTTTGGGAGTTTGTATCATTTGATTTACACAACATGCTGTCACGTCCTGACCATAGTAAAATGTTTTTTCTATGGTAGAGTAGGTCAGGGCGTGACAGGGGGTGTTTTCTATGTTTTGTAGTTCTATGTTTAGTTCTAGTTTTCTATTTCTATGTTGTTTTTTGGGATGATCTCCAATTAGAGGCAGCTGGTCCTCGTTGTCTCTAATTGGAGATCATACTTAAGTAGGGTTTTTTTCCACCTGTGTTTGTTGGTAGTTGTATTCTGTTTAGTCTATGTACCTGACAGAACTGTGAGCTGATCGTTTTGCTTTTGTTATTTTCTTTAGTGTTCTGTGTTAAAATAAATTTCATCATGAGCACTCAATACGCTGCGCTTTGGTCCCCTCTCTACGACAGTCGTTACACATGCCTACCACTTTGAAGATGCAAAATATTTTTTGTGAAACAAACAAGAAATAAGACAAAAAAAAACAGAACTTGAGCGTGCATAACTATTCTCCCCCCCAAAGTCAATACTTTATAGAGCCACCTTTTGCAGCAAATAGAGCTCCAAGTCTCTTGGCGTGTCTCTATAAGCTTGGCACATCTAGCCACTGGGATTTTGCTCATTCTTCAAGGCAAAACTGCTTCAGCTCCTTCAAGTTGGATGGGTTCTGCTGGTGAAGAGCAATCTTTAAGTCTTACCACAGATTCTCAATTGGATTCAGGTCTGGGCTTTGACTAGACCATTCCAAGACCTTTAAATGTTTCCCCTTATACCACTCAAGTGTTGCTTTAGCAGTATGCTTAGGGTCATTGTCCTGCTGGAAGCATGCCACTGCCATGCTTCACTGTGGGGATGAGGTTCTCAGGGTGATGAGAGGTGTTGGGTTTGCACCATTCATAGTGTTTTTCTTGATGGCCAAAAAGCTTAATTTTAGTCTCATCTGACCAGAGTTCTTTCTTCCATATGTTTGGGGAGTCTCCCACATGCGTTTTGGCAAACGCCAAACGTGTTGATTATTTTTTACTTTAAGCAATGGCTTTTTCTGGCCACTCCTCCGTAAATCCCAGCTGTGTGGAGTGTACGGCTTAAAGTGGTCCTATGGACAGATACTCTCTTTGTTGCCTCTCTGATTAATGCCCTCCTTGCCTGGTCCGTGAGTTTTGGTGGGCGTCCCTCTCTTGGCAGGTTTGTTATGGTGACATATTCTTTCCATTTTTTAATAATGGATTTAATGGTGCTCCGTGGGATGTTCAAAGTTTCTGATATTTTGTATAACCCAACCCTGATATGTACTTCTCCACAGCTTTGTCCCTGACCTGTTTGGAGAGAACCTTGGTCTTCATGGTGCCGCTTGCTTGGTGGTGCCCCTTCCTTAGTGGTGTTGCAGACTCTGGGGCCTTTCAGAACAGGTGTCTATATACTGAGATCATGTGACACTTAGATTGCACACAGGTGGACTTTATTTAACTAATTATGTGACTTCTGAAGGTAATTGGTTGTACCAGATCTTATTTAGGGGCTTCATAGCAAAGGGGGTGAATACATATGCACGCACCACTTTTCTGTTTTTTATTTTGTAGTAATAAAGTAATTTTTCTCATTTCACTTCACCAACTTGGACTATTCTGTGTATGTCCATTACATTGAAATCCAAATAAAAATCAATTTAAGTTACAGGTTGTAATGCAACAAAATAGTAAAAATGCCAAGGGGGTGAATACTTTTGCAAGGCACTGTAGTATTAGCCTACTGAGTTAAAGCCTAGGTCTAGGAGCTAACACAATTTCTCAGTTCTCACGCAAGGTTGGGCTACTCATCACTCGAGCATAGTACACCGAACAACCTCCGCTTCTCACTCCACACACACACACAACCTTCAGCTCTGACCTCTCTTTGGAAGAGAAAGTGGTTACAAATTACTAAACACTGCATTTCTCAGAGGTCATATGACAGCAGAGTGGGTCATATGCTGAGTAGGCAAACAGTCCTCCTCCACCTCCTGTCCCAGCTAGCACATAACGTTCTGAGAACCATACTTTTCTTAGAGCTTGGTGAGAGCGTGGTTGTCTCATGGTTATTTTGCATACAACCTTCCCACAAAGATCTGGGACTGGTGCAAGATAGTTGCTTGGCTTTGGAACATTCTCAGCACATTTAAGGAACTTGACAAAATAATGTATTTTATTGGTATTTCATTTCTTTAACAGAGTGTTTCCTAAAAATGTAAACCTGGTTAAATGTAATACATTTTTTGGTTATGTTCAAGGAACTTTCTCCAACTGGTTTGACATTGGGAATAGTTCAGAGAACGTTAAGAAACAATGCTCTTCTGTGGGATTTTCCTCATGGTTCTATTTAATGTCATGTTCTCAGAACATTATGAAAACATTAGTAACGTTCAAAGAATGTTATTTAAAAATGTATACTTTTGGTTCTCAGCGTCAGCAAAACTCTATCCTCTACCTTGTTAATTGTGTTTAGGTGTGTTGGCCAATATTTGGCCACACCTCGTCTTAATGAGTTCTTGTTTCCTTTAAAGTGGAGTCTGTTTGAATAGGCTAAAATGAACAGCTTGTATGAGTAATAATATTGCATGCTAGCTGCCTCCTGGTGTGTAGTGAACTAATTCCATGGGTAGAGAACAGAAGATCATAGGTTTGAATCTCACTGACGCCGTGCTACAAAAAAAAAAAAAATGAGTTTGCAGGATTAATGCCTAAGCACATACATTAACCATGTGTCCTATCAGTTCAACAAGTTAACCTAAGCTAGCAGAGTTATTGCTGAAACATTCAGTGAATGTTTTAAGGAAGTTATACAAAGACCTCCAAATATCCCATATATTCTGTTTCAGAATGTAAATAAAACCTCCCAGGAAAATGTTCAGGGGACCATAGTAAAACATTCCCAGAACAGGCTAAATGTTCAGGGGACCATAGTAAAACATTCCCAGAACAGGCTAAGTGTTCAGGGGACCATAGTAAAACATTCCCAGAACAGGCTAAATGTCCAGGGGACCATAGTAAAACATTCCCAGAACAGGCAAAACGTCCAGGGGACCATAGTAAAACATTCCCAGAACAGGCAAAACGTCCAGGGGACCATAGTAAAACATGACCAGAACAGGCTAAACATCCAGGGGACTATAGTAAAACATTCCCAGAGCAGGCTGAATGTCCAGGGGACCATAGTAAAACATTCCCAGAACAGGCTGAATGTCCAGGGGACCATAGTAAAACATTCCCAGAACAGGCTAAATGTCCAGGGGACTATAGTAAAACATTCCCAGAACAGGCTGAATGTTCAGGGGACCATAGTAAAACATTCCCAGAACAGGCTAAATGTTCAGGGGACTATAGTAAAACATTCCCAGAACAGGCTAAATGTCCAGGGGACTATAGTAAAACATTCCCAGAACAGGCTAAATGTCCAGGGGACTATAGTAAAACATTCCCAAGCAGCTGAATGTCCAGGGGACCATAGTAAAACATTCCCAGAACAGGCTAAATGTCCAGGGGGACCATAGTAAAACATTCCCAGAATAGGCTAAATGTCCAGGGGACCATGTAAAACATTCCCATAACAGGCTAAATGTTCAGGGGACTATAGTAAAACATTCCCAGAGCAGGCTGAATGTCCAGGGGACCATAGTAAAACATTCCCAGAACAGGCTAAATGTCCAGGGGACCAGAGTAAAACATTCCAGAATAGCTAAATGTCCAGGGACCATAGTAAAACATTCCCAAAACAGGCTAAATGTTCAGGGGGACCATAGTAAAACATTCCCAGAAACAAGCGAAATGTACACTTCCGTTCTCGGAATGTTTAAAAACTTCCATTTTACTGGTTTCATTCCCAGAACCAAACAGGTAACCAAAAACGTATGTTCTCACAACTTCCAAGGAACCAAATGTGTTAGCTGGAGTGTCATCAACTCAAAGGAGATATGGGAGGATGCACAGCTTAGCCTATTAGTCCTCCTGAAGAGCTTCTATACAACTTTGTTTTTTCCCTTGCCGCTGCTTTCAGAGATCCCTTCCTTCCCCCTCATTTTCCAATCATGCCCGTGACTGCATGTCTTGCTGCGGAGCAGAGGCCGGGAGTGGAATTCTTTGGGGGAGGAGTGTAATTCCTGAGCTTTAGACTCATACAGACCATTCTCTCGACACGGACTTACATGTTAGTCATTTAGCAGCTGCTCTTATCCAGAGCGACTAAAGTGTGTTCAGCTAAGGTAAGGGAGCTACTTAGTAAAAGCGTGTGCGACAAGAGAGCCTAAAAAACTATTCAATGCTTCCTATAATTCAGCATCAGTGCAAAGTACATAGAATCTGTGGTGTTGTGTGTGTGCAGACAGGGCGCATTGCCGCGAATGTTCAGTTGTATCCAATTACAGCACATGCAGCGAGTACGGAAGGAAATACTCTTTCTTTGTGACAGCTAGATGTGATTATTCAATACGCAAACGCCTTGCTTATTCTGAGTGAAACTACATGCGTTCTTTGTAGGAAAATCTCTCCAATGAGGGATATCTGAGGATGTATCTCTCAATAAGGGCTTAGCCTCTATCTCTCCCTCTCTCTCTCGCTTTCTTTCTGTCCCTCCTCTCCTCCTACCTCCTGTCTTACACCCCCCCCCCCCCTCTCTCTACAGCCTGTCAGTCAGCAGCAGCTGTAGGGTCTGTCAAGGTGTCCCTGACGGCCCTGTGAATAGGTGAATAGGCTTCTGCTGGATCATCCCATCTTTCTCTCTCTCTCTCTCTCTCTCTCTCTCTCTCTCTCTCTCTCTCTTTCTGGGTGTGATGTGATGTGTCCTCTATGTCTGATGGTGGAGTGTGTGTGTGTGTGTGTGTGTGTGATGGCTGTGCGGTAGCGTGGGGAGCTGCAGTTTGATGATATTAAATATTAAAAGGCTTCCATGAATAATGGAGTCTGACAGCTCGTCCCAGTGTCTGCCTGGCTCTGCTGCCACACACACACACACACACACACACACACACACACGGATGAGTGTGCGCTGTTCTACAAAGGCCACTCCCTGGCCTTTCTCTTTCTCTCCCTTTGTCCTGCTCTCTCTTCCTCTCTCTGTTATTGCTCTTGTCTTTTCTCCATCCATCCCCTGTTCCCTCTCCAGAGACCATCCGTCCCTCTCAACCCCCTGTTCCCCCAGGGGGTCCCTGTCCTCCTGAGTCTGGTCAGGGGAGGGTGAGCAGTCCGTCTGTGTCAACCTCTCTCTCTCTCTCTCTCTCTCACACACACACACACACACACACACACACACACACACACACACACACACACACACACACACACACACACACACACACACACACACACACACACACACACACACACACACACACACTCTTGCCTTATCTGTTCACTGTCACCTCACTGAAGTGTGTTTCCAACCGTTGTCTGCACCATGTGAGAAACACACACACAAACATTAGAAACACACAAATGTAAAATACACCCAGGTAGTCTCATAACACATTCTCTCTGCTATCAGTCCTCATCTGTTGGTTGAGCTCTGCTATCAGTCCTCATCTATTGGTTGAGCTCTGCTATCAGTCCTCATCTATTGGTTGAGCTCTGCTATCAGTCCTCATCTATTGGTTGAGCTCTGCTATCAGTCCTCATCTATGGTTGAGCTCTGCTATCAGTCCTCATCTATTGGTTGAGCTCTGCTATCAGTCTTCATTACTCTGTCAACATCTTAACAAGAACCAAAGTGCTACGTGCTCAAGTATGACAGGTCGTGAACAATGTACAACAAATATACAGTCAAATTCTAAATGTTCCTTTATATAAAACTTGGTCTAACTAACATAATGTGAAGCATGGGTCTCTGTTAGAGGTGTAGATGGTTGGCAGTAACTACCTTTGCCAGTTTGAGATGTAGGTTACGGATGATAAACATGGACGGTGAGAAGAGAAAGTAGAGCGAGTTAAAGAGAGAGAGTAAAGAAAGAGACAGTTAAATTAGGCAGATTCATATGTTGCTGAGGAGGAAAGGACGAGGATTAGACCTTCCAGATACACAAACTTCAGCTCTCTCTCTCCCTCTCTCTCTCTCTCCTCTTCCTCTTCTCCGCATAATCTGATTCCACAGCCACGCCGCCAGGGTAATCTCTCAGAGACAATTTCGCAGCAGCCCCCCTCTCCTTTTCCTCCTCTCCTCTCCCTCCCCTTCCCCCGCCCTCCCTCTCTTTTCTCAGAGAAAGAGAGAGCCAGGCTGCGTAACAAAGTGCTGTGTTTACGAGGCTGCCTGCTATCAGAGGATCTCTGGGCAGAAAAAAACTATGATATTAGACTGGCTGCACATGGAGAGGGGGCTCCTGTCCCGCTGACGAGTGGCAAGGGGAGGTTGTGTGTGTGTGTGTGTGTGTGTGTGTGTGTGTGTGTGTGTGTGTGTGTGTGTGTGTGTGTGTGTGTGTGTGTGTGTGTGTGTGTGTGTGATGGAACAGCGACCTGACGCCAGCCAGCGCCTGTCCTCATTATCCTCTGGAGACACAGCGACCGCAAGCGCCATGTTAATGCAGGTCCCGCCCGCCCGACACACACACACACACACACACACACACACACACACACACACCACACACAACCCCAGAATACGTAAACATGTACATTGACACACATATACACGCTCCCTCTCCAGGGCCCCAGAGTAGGCTATGCACGCATGCATACGCACAGGTGTTTGGTCTGGGCTTGATGAGCCCCCTGAGGATATGCAGCGGAGTGTGTGTGTGGAGGGTGGGGAGGTGCTTGAAAAGTCTGAAATGTGAAACCTCAGTCCAGCGGCAGAGCCCTTTGATCCCCTCTTACCTCTGTCCTCTCTCAGCCCATGTTCCCTTGAGCAAGGAACTTAACCCCTACACTGCTCATTGGGTTCTGCACTGCAGCTGCCCTCTGCTCCAGCCTCTCCAACCTAATGTGTGTGTGTTTGTGTATCGGGGGAGAGGGATAAAAGGCAGAAGGACATTTCCATCGCAGTGTGAACTAAATAAAGTATATCTTAAAACCCACCTGGCCTCATGTCTCCTCTCTTCTCAACTCCAACCCCACCTGACCTCATGTCTCCTCCCTCTCAACTCAACCCACCTGACTCATGCTCTCCTCTCTCTCTCAACTCAACCCACCTGACCTCATGTCTCCTCTCTCTCAACTCAACCCACCTGACCTCATGTCTCCTCTCTCTCTCAACTCAACCACCGGACCTCATGTCTCCTCTCTCTCTCAACTCAACCCACCTGACCTCATGTCTCCTCTCTCTCAACTCAACCCACCTGACCTCATGTCTCCTCTCTCTCTCAACTCAACCCACACTGACCTCATGTCTCCTCTCAACTCAACCCACCTGACCTCATGTCTTCCTCTCTCTCAACTCAACCCACCTGACCTCATGTCTCCTCTCTCTCTCTCTCTCTCAACTCAACCCACCTGACCTCATGTCTCCTCTCAACCCCACCTGACCTCATGTCTCCTCTCTCTCTCAACTCAACCCACCTGACCTCATGTCTCCTCCTCAACTCAACCCACCTGACCTCATGTCTCCTCTCTCTCTCAACTCACCCCACCTGACCTCATGTCTCCTCTCTCTCAACTCAACCTACCTAACCTCATGTCTCTCTCTCTCTCAACTCAACCCACCGGACCTCATGTCTTCTCTCTCTCTCAACTCAACCCACCTGACCACATGTCTTCTCTCTCTCAACTCAACCCACCTGACCTCATGTCTCCTCTCTCTCTCAACTCAACCCACCTGACCACATGTCTTCTCTCTCTCAACTCAACCCACCTGACCTCATGTCTCCTCCTCTCTCAACTCAATCCACCTGACCTCATGTCTCCTCTCTCTCAACTCAACCTACCTGACCTCATGTCTCCTCTCTCTCTCAACTCAACCCACCTGACCTCATGTCTCCTCTCTCTCAACTCAACCCACCTGACCTCATGTCTCCTCTCTCTCTCAACTCAACCCACCTGACCACATGTCTCCTCTCTCTCTCAACTCAACCCACCTGACCTCATGTCTCCTCTCTCTCTCAACTCAACCCACCTGACCTCATGTCTCCTCTCTCAACTCAACCTACCTGACCACATGTCTCCTCTCTCTCTCAACTCAACCCACCTGACCTCATGTCTCCTCTCTCTCAACTCAACCCACCTGACCTCATGTCTCCTCTCTCTCAACTCAACCCACCTGACCACATGTCTCCTCTCTCTCAACTCAACCCACCTGACCACATGTCTTCTCTCTCTCAACTCAACCCACCTGACCTCATGTCTCCTCTCTCTCTCAACTCAACCCACCTGACCTCATGTCTCCTCTCTCTCAACTCAACCCACCTGACCTCATGTCTCCTCCTCTCTCAACTCAACCTACCTGACCACATGTCTCCTCTCTCTCAACTCAACCCACCTGACCTCATGTCTCCTCTCTCTCAACTCAACCCACCTGACCTCATGTCTCCTCTCTCTCTCAACTCAACCTACCTGACCTCATGTCTCCTCTCTCTCACTCAACCACCTGACCACATGTCTTCCTCTCTCTCAACTCAACCCACCTGACCTCATGTCTCCTCTCTCTCTCAACTCAACCCCCTGACCTCATGTCTCCTCTCTCTCAACTCAACCCACCTGACCTCATGTCTCCTCTCTCTCTCAACTCAACCCACCTGACCATGTCTCCGCTCTCTCTCAACCACCTACCTGACCCATGTCTCCTCTCTCTCAACTCAACCTACCTGACCTCATGTCTCCTCTCTCTCAACTCAACCCACCTGACCACATGTCTCTCTCTCTCAAACTCAACCCACCTCACCTCATGTCTCCTCTCTCTCTCAACTCAACCCACCTGACCTCATGTCTCCTCTCTCTCAACTCAACCCACCTGACCTCATGTCTCCTCTCTCTCTCAACTCAACCCACCTGACCACATGTCTCCTCTCTCTCAACTCAACCTACCTGACCTCATGTCCTCCTCTCTCTCAACTCAACCCACCTGACCTCATGTCTCCTCTCTCTCTCAACTCAACCCACCTGACCTCATGTCTCTTCTCTCTCAACTCTATACACCTGACCTCATGTCTCCTCTCTCTCAACTCAACCTACCTGACCTCATGTCTCCTCTCTCTCAACTCAACCCACCTGACCTCATGTCTCCTCTCTCTCAACTCAACCCACCTGACCACATGTCTTCTCTCTCTCAACTCAACCCACCTGACTTCATGTCTCCTCTCTCTCTCAACTCAACCCACCTGACCTCATGTCTCCTCTCTCTCAACTCAACCCACCTGACCACATGTCTCCTCTCTCTCTCAACTCAACCCACCTGACCTCATGTCTCCTCTCTCTCTCAACTCAACCCACCTGACCTCATGTCTCCTCTCTCTCAACTCTATACACCTGACCTCACGTCTCCTCCTAGCCAGCTCGCACCCTACATCCCACTCCTTCGCCCCCTAAACCCCCACCCTCCAACCCCCCTTGCTTTTACGAGCTGTTATGACTTGAAAATGCATTCTCCCCCCTCTTTCCCCCTGGGAAAACAAGTCAGCGCGCTGCGCTGCCATGAGCACAGCAAGGGAAAACAATCAATATGACTGTCAGGAAGAGTGATGTGGAGGAAGGGAAGGAGAGAAGAAGGGGGGTCCTGCCTGCCTGACTGCCTGCCTGCCTGCCTTCCTGCCTGCCTCACTCCCTGCCTGCCTTCCTGCCTGCCTCCCTAGCTGCCTCCCTGCCTGCCTCCCTAGCTGTCTTCCTGCCTCCCTGCCTGCCTCCCTGCCTCCCTCCCTGCCTGCCTCCCTGCCTGCCTCCCTCCCTGCCTGCCTCCCTGCCTGCCAGCACTCATAGCCTCTCTCTGGGCTGTCCGCCTGCCTGCCTCCCTCCTTGCTTCCCTCCCTGCCTGCCTCCCTGCCTGCCAGCACTCATAGCCTCTCTCTGGGCTGTCCGCCTGCCTGCCTCCCTGCCTCCCTCCCTGCCTGCCTCTCTTCCTGCCAGCACTCATAGCCTCTCTCTGGGCTGTCCGCCTGCCTGCCTCCCTGCCTCCCTCCCTGCCTGCCTCTCTGCCTGCCAGCACTCATAGCCTCTCTCTGGGCTGTCCGCCTGCCTGCCTCCCTGCCTCCCTCCCTCCCTGCCTCCCTGCCTGCCAGCACTCATAGCCTCTCTCTGGGCTGTCCGCCTGCCTGCCTCCCTGCCTCCCTCCCTGCCTGCCTCTCTGCCTGCCAGCACTCATAGCCTCTCTCTGGGCTGTCCGCCCTGCCTGCCTGCCTCCCTCCCTGCCTTCCTCCCTGCCTCCCTCCCTCCCTGCCTCCCTGCCTGCCAGCACTCATAGCCTCTCTCTGGGCTGTCCGCCTGCCTGCCTCCCTGCCTCCCTCCCTGCCTGCCTCTCTGCCTGCCAGCACTCATAGCCTCTCTCTGGGCTGTCCGCCTGCCTGCCTGGCGCGTTGCTGTGTGAGCCGTTAGCGCCGGGTGCTATCGGGCGCTCAAGCCGGGCCGCCACTCAAGAACGCAGCGCAGCACTGCCAGGGGTTTATGGCCGTGGGCCGCGGGCCAAACCGAAGCGTCTGGAAAACGTTACCGCTGAGGTAACTCCGTGTGGAGACACGTTCTCTCACTACTCCCATCAGAGCGGTGTTTCTCCTCTCTCCTGATTCTTAGCTCCACGTTCGACCTAGAACCATTTCTCCTGACTACTTTGCAGCTTTTAATGTGTCCCTTTTGTTGGAATAGTAAGGTACTGTCTGTATTGTCATGGTAACACAGACTTTCACTGAAATCCAGCAATGGTTTCAATGGGAGATTTGACTGACTAACATTCGAGCTATGTGTGTTAGTATTCGGAGTGTGTGTGTGTTTGTACAGTCTTGTCATAATGCATCACCACAGTCCCCTGTTGACAGATGTCGAGCCTGGTCGAGCCTCCTATGTTTCCCCGTCCTCCATTTAGAGACTGTACACACACACACACACACACACACACACACACACACACACCACACACACACACACACACACACACACGCACACGCACACGCACACACGCAGGGCATGCATGCACGCACACGCACACACACACCACACACACACACACACACCCATCCTGTTATGTTCTGATCCACACACACTTCCCCTGTGATTACGTGTTGTTTGATTTAACAGCAACAACAGACGGTCGGATCAGCCCTCTGCAGAGCCGTGAAAACACTACTGCTGCCTGTTTCTCGCTTCCCTACCTCTCTCTGTCTCTCTCTTCCTTTCTCCCTCCCTCCCTCTCTCTTCTCTCTCTTTAGTTCTCTATCACTCCCTTTCTCTCTCTCTCTAGTTCTGTCACTCTCTCTCTCCTCTCTCTAGTTCTGTCAGTCTCTCTCTCCCTCCCTCTCTCTCTGTCTGTCTCTCTCTCTTCCCCTCTGCCTCCGCAGCCTTGGAAAATAAATATAGAGAGATGTTATTTATTTGTTGACACAAAGAGCTGCACATAGACAGACAGGCAGGCAGGCAGACTCACAGGCAGACAGACGGACATACCCACAAACAGACTCACAGGCAGACAGGCAGAGAGACAGGCAGAGAGACAGACAGAGTGGGCTGACTGGCTGGGCTGCCTGGCTAGCGTGTCTATCCTGTGACTCAGCCACCAGAGAAACAAGTGTGTGCGTGTGTGTTGGGGAGGGGCAGTGAGGCCAGCCAAACCCCCATGTCTTGCAGCCCAAGGAGAGAGAGAGAAGGGCAGATAACGGTAGTTGCAAGGCCCAAGGAGAGAGAGAGAAGGGAGGAGGACGGTAGTTGCAAGCTTTGTGCCCCTGTGAGCAGTACAGCCCAGAAGAGGAAAACCACCACAAATGAGTCGCGAAAGACCTGGAAAATCTCTCTTTCTCTCTCGTCTGGCTGCCTCTTTGTTTTCCTTTTATCTGCCTTCTCTCTCTATCTCTGCCTTCTCTCTGTCTCCTCTCTCTCTCTCTCTCTCTCTCTCTCTCTCTTTCTCTCTCTCACCTTCTTTCTCTGTGCTGCTCTGTCCTTGGCTAGTGAGCATATGTGTGTGTGTGTGTGTATTAGTGTGATGGTCACAGGGCTGTGTTCCGCTCCTTGCCTCTCTCTCTCTCTCTCTCCGCTGCTCCCTCCATTTTGTCACGGAGCTCCACTCCTCTCGGTGAAAATCGCTGCTTCACAGCAACATTTTAGAGGCGGCAGTTGCTCCCTCACCCGCCCGTCCCAACTGCCACATTCTTGGCCTCGGCGTTTGGCAGTGTGTGAATTGTGTTTATAAGGACACGATGTGTGTAGCGGTGATGGCGGTGGGTTCATCTCCTCTCTTTCTCCCTCTCCGCCTTCTCCTCCCCCCGTTCACTCCTTTTCCCCCTTACTATGTGAAGGTCTGTGGAACAAAGCGAGGAAGCGTGGAGGCAGCGGTCAGCCCTGCCTAGGACAGCAGTGTTTGTCTCCAGAGAGACACACCTGCTATTTTCTAACCTCTCTGTGTACTCTCCATTTATAAGGCCTACAGAGGATTCTGTCTGATATGTATGCTGACACACACACACACACACACACACACACACACACACACACACACACACACACACACACACACACACACACACACACACACACACACACACACACACACACACACACACACACGCAGATCAATGAGTCATCAGGACTGTATTCAGGCCAAGGCTGTCTTGTTGTATTCTGCTCAGACAGATGGAAGATGAGATGGAAGGAGGATGATTTGAAAAGTTTGCCAGGATTTTCCCTTTGTGGACACCTGTGTCGATTGAAGAACAGTTGAACACGACCCTAGTATCCACCAATTTGGTTCAGTCTCTCACCGGCTTCTGCTTCGTTTCTGAATGGCAGTTGACGGATGATAAAGGGATGTTTTGATTTATCTGAGGGATGTGACCTCATCTTCTAACTTTATGATGCCATCCTCTCTGTATTCAATACAAGCTAGATGTCCACTCTTTTTTTGTCAATTACAACATCTATTTATTTGGAAAACCTTAAACACCTACATGTCTCAACTTGTGTAACAGGGTGCATTACCCTGAAACAGGAATCTAGCATACTATTACCATGTTATTGCCACTTCCTTCCATGCTGTAATGTAAAGTGCTACCACATATAGCTATTTGTCAGCTTAGAAAACAGCAACAACAATAACTACCTCCCACATCTCTTTTCATCAGGTTCTATCCTGACTCTATCCAAACCCCTCTGTTAGTCCTACCCTGGCTCTATCCAAACCCCTCTGTTAGTCCTACCCTGACTCTATCCAAACCCCTCTGTTAGTCCTACCCTGGCTCTATCCAAACCCTCTCTGTTAGTCCTACCCTGGCTCTATCCAAACCCCTCTGTTAGTCCTACCCTGACTCTATCCAAACCCTCTCTGTTAGTCCTACCCTGACTCTATCCAAACCCCTCTGTTAGTCCTACCCTGGCTCTATCCAAACCCCTCTGTTAGTCCTACCCTGACTCTATCCAAACCCCTCTGTTAGTCCTACCCTGGCTCTATCCAAACCCCTCTGTTAGTCCTACCCTGGCTCTATCCAAACCCCTCTGTTAGTCCTACCCTGGCTCTATCCAAACCCCTCTGTTAGTCCTACCCTGGCTCTATCCAAATCCTCAATCACAGAATCCTACTGCTGGCCAGAAAAACAGATCGATACAGCCCACTGTGGACTTTACAAAAGAGAGGAGCGTGTGTGTGTGTGCAGCAGATGCCTCCTGAGCTTGCACTTACTCCGCTAAAGAGCAGAATGTGTGTGCGTGCCTGCATGTTTATGTGACTGCCTGAGCAGACCATAGCAGAGCGGAGTGGCTCAGTGCAGAGCAGCACGGCTCCAAGGCGTTTGCAAACTAACAGACGATTAGCACAACGAAGCAACACAAAGAGACCTAGCTCATTATTCTGTTCGGACTGCTACATCACCGCCGCCGGGTAGCAAGCAGCACACCACACACACAGACACACACACACACACTTTGACTGCTGCCTCGCCCCAGGTAGAGATCGGCGCACTCTACAAAATGATCATAATCACCTACCTCACTCCCCCCACACACCCGCATGCAGTAACACAAGCAGGAACCAGGTGGTTCGTGCCTTGAATGCTGATTTGCTGACAGTCGTGGTATATCCGACACCCGTATACCACGGGTATGACAAAACATATTTTTACTGCTCTGATTACGTTGGTAACCAGTTTATAATAGCAATAAGGCACCTCAGGGATTTGTGGTTTATGGCCAATATACCAAGGCTAAGGGCTGTATCCAGGCACTCCACGTTGCGTCGCTGTCACGCCCTGACCGTAGAGAGCCTTTTTATTTCTCTATTTGGTTAGGTCAGGGTGTGATTTGGGTGGGCATTCTACCTTATTGTATTTCTATGTTGGCCTGATATGGTTCCCAATCAGAGGCAGCTGTCTTTCGTTGTCTCTGATTGGGGATCATATTTAGGCAGCTTTTTCCCACTGGGTTTTTGTGGGATCTTGTTTTTGTATAGCGGCTTTGAAGCCTGCAGAACTTTACGTTCGTTTTTGTATTTCCTTTGTTTTGACGGTGTTCATTTTTAATAAAGTAAATATGTTCGCCTACCACGCTGCACCTTGGTCTCCTTCTTACAACAAACGTGACAGTCGCGCATAGGAACAGCCTTTAGACGTTGTATATTGGCCATATATCACACCCCCCCGGGCATTATTGCTTAAATATATCACGCTACAAAAATCACAACACAACGCAACACATGGCTGCAACCAATTCGAGACAAGGAATCAGCCGTCGCTGAAAGCATCGTTTTCTACCCATCTCAAAAAACATTGACGACTAAAAGGGAGAAACAGAGAGTAACACTTTTACCCAGACACATTCACAAACATTACTCTCTCCCTCTCCCTCGCTCTCCTTCTCTCTCCCCACCTCTCTCTCTCTCTCCATCTCTCTCCCTCTCTCTGATTGCAGTTCTCTCCCGTGGAGACAAAACGAGGGCTGATTGCTAGGGGCGCTGAATAGAAGGAAGACCCATTTACGCAGCGCAAACAGCATCTATAATGGATGTGGAAGGGAAGGGGAGAGAGAGAGAGAACGTCTTCAGAGCCAAAGTTTGTGAACGCACCCCAAAAAAGGGAACCAGAGAGAGAGAGAGAGAGAGAGAGAGAAAGAGAGAGAAAGAGATCAATCAAATTGTATATGTCACATGCGCCAGTATACACAACGGGTGTATACTTTACTGGGAAATGCTTACTTACGAGCCCTTCCCAATGATGCAGAGTAAAAACACAATGACAAAAATAACACATAATAACACAAGAGGAATAAAATACACAAGAATGGAGCTGTATACAGATAGTACCAGTACTATATCAATGTGCAGAGTTACAAGGTATTTGAGGTAGATACTGTGCCTTGCAAAAGTATTCATCCCCCTTGGTGTTTCTCCTATTTTGTTGCATTACAACCTGTAATTTAAATGGATTTTTATTTGTATTTCATGTAATGGATATACACAAAATAGTCCAAATCGGTGAAGTGAAATGAAAAAAAATGACTTGTTTCAAAAAAATCTTTAAAATAAAAAACAGAAAAGTGGTGCATGCATAAATAAAGTCCACCTGTGTGCAATCTAAGTGTCACATGATCTCAGTATATATACACCTGTTCTGAAAGGCCAACGATTCTGCAAGGGGCACCACCAAGCAAGCGGCACCATGTAGAGACAAGGATCTCTCCAAACAGGTCAGGGAAAAAGTTCTGGTGAAGTACATATCAGGGTTGGGTTATAAAAAAAATATCCGAAACTTTGGACATCCCACGGAGCACCATTAAATCCATTATTTAAAAATGGAAAGAATATGCCACCACAACAAACCTGCCAAGACAGGGCTGCCCACCAAAACTCACAGACCAGGCAAGGAGGGCATTAATCAGAGAGGTAACAAAGAGACCAAAGACAACCCTGAAGAAGCTGCAAAGCGCCACAGCAGAGATTGGAGTATCTGTCCATAGGACCACTTTAAGCCATACACTCCACAGAGCTGGGCTTTATGGAAGAGTGGCCAGAAAAAGCCATTGTTTAAAGTAAAAAATAAGCAAAAATAAGCCAAAACGCATGTGGGAGACTCCACGAACATATGGAAGAAAGAACTCTGGTCAGATGAGACTAAAATTGAGCTTTTTGGCCATCAAGGAAAACGCTATGTCTGGCGCAAACCCAACACCTCTCATCACCCTGAGAATACCATCCCCACAGTGAAGCATGGTGGTGGCAGCATCATGCTGTGGGGATGTTATTCATCGTCAGGGACTGGGAAACTGGTCACAATTGAAGGACTGATGGATGGCGCTAAATACAGGGACATTCTGGAGGGAAACCTGTTTCAGTCTTCTTGAGACTGGAACGGAGGTTCACCTTCCAGCAGCACAATGACCCTAAGCATACTGCTAAAGCAACACTCGAGTGGTTTAAGGGGAAACATATAAATGTCTTGGAATGGTCTAGTCAAAGCCCAGATCTCAATCCAATTGAGAATCTGTGGTATGACTTAAAGATTGCTGTACACAAGCAGAACTCATCCAACTTGAAGGAGCTGGAGCAGTTTTGCCTTGAAGAATTGGCAAATTTCCCAGTGGCTAGATGTGCCAAGCTGATAGAGACATACCCCAAGAGACTTGCAGCTGTAATTGCTGCAAAAGTTGGCTCTAAAAAGTATTGACTTTGGGGGGTGAATAATTATGCACGCTCAAGTTTTCAGTTTTTTTTGTCTAATTTCTTGTTTGTTTCACAATAAAAAATATTTTGCATCTTCAAAATATTTGTACAAATGATGCAAACCCACAAAAATCGATTTTAATTCCAGGTTGTAAGGCAACAAAATAGGAAAAATGCCAAAGAGCTACTTTCGCAAGCCACTGTATGTACATGAAGGCAGGGTAAAGTAGTAGCAGCATATGATGAGTGTAAAAGTCTGTGTGTTAGTATACATGTGTATGTAAATGTATTTGGGTTTTGTGTATACATAGTCTTGTGATTGTGCATAGAGTCAATGCAGAAAGTCCAGGTAACCATTTAGCAGTCTTGTGGCTTGGGGGTGGAAGCTGTCTTGGAGCCCGTTGGTCCAAAAGCCAGTGATTCAGTACTGTTTGTGAGTGTGAAACACACAGAATATTTTTTTAAATTTATGAACAAATTCTAATTTTCAATGACAGCCTAGGAACAGTGGGTTAACTGCCTTGTGCAGAAGCAGAACGGCAGATTTTTAATTTGTCAGCTCGGGGATTCGATCTTGCAACCTTTCAGTTACTAGTCCAACACTCTAACCACTAGGCTACCTGCCACCCCTGACCAATAAGATTTTATTTTATTTATGTACCCATTCATTCTTGAAAAATATACAGTCAGATTCTAAATGATTGGCACCCTTACTAAAGACAAGCAAGATGAACAGCATGTATGTGGTTCTTTTCTGCATTTTCATATTTCTTTCAATGTAAAAAAAATAAACACCACTGGTGTGCATGGCCAAAGAACTCTGTTTCAATGTCACCTGACCATAGCACTGGTTCCAAAACAAGTGCCAGTGCCATTTAGTAAATTCCAGGAGTTTACATTGGTTGGATGACATGAAAATAGAGCTCTTTGGCCATTCACACCAGTGGTGTGTTTTGTGTGGAACCAAAGATCCATATGCAGAAGAGAACCCTGTACCTACTGTACAATATAGTGGTGCATCTTTGATGATATGGAGCTATTTTGCTTCCACTGGTTTTGGGGCCCTTGTTAAGGTCAATGAACTTTACCCAATACCAGGACATTTTAGCCAAAAACCTGGTCGCCTCTGCCAGGAGGCTGAAACATGTCCGAAAGTGGATCTTACAGCAAGACAATAACCCCAAGTACACATCAAAATCCACAAAGAACTTAATTGAATACAAAATGAACATTTTGCAATGGCCATCTCAGTCTCTGGACTTAAACCCCATTGAATCCCTGTGGTTTGAATTGAAGATAGCAGTCCATAAGCGCAGACAAACGGTATCAAGGATTTGGAAAGATTCTTTATGGAGGAATCGACTAAGATCCCTCCCAATGTGTTCTCTAATCTCATAAAACATTTTAGGAAAAGGCTCAGTGCCATTATCCTCGCAATGTGAGGTATTGAAAGGTATTGAAAACAGCGGTGCCAATAATATCACTTGTTAAACTAAATCTATTTCTCTGAGCAATTGTATTAGTATAAAAGCAGACAATACAGCTCAGTATTTGTATAATTTGTTTGTTAATCTTTATCGAGGGTGCCAATCATTTCGGACCTGACCAGCTTATGAATGCCTCATTAGCTTCATTCAACTGCCTTACCCCATCAGAACCCCAAATATAAGCTTGTTTTATTCCTTTGTTTGTAAACAAAGTAAATGTAAATGAACCCTGTAAAACCTCAACATGGTTAAAACGATCATTTTGATATAATGTGTGGTCAGTCCTTGCATCCACAGCTCTGTCTATGAATTCTAGAGTGGTTGTATTTCTCCAGCCCCGTGCCTGAGATTATTACCGAAAACAGTGGTGGGGGAAATGTTTTATTGTTTCAACTGCTGATTGTCACTTTAAGAAGCAATCATTCCTGTTCTATCTATTTATTAAACCGTACGTTTTTGGCCAGATAGGTTGACTGAGAACCCCTTCCTGTTTACAGCAACGACCGGTGAGAGAGTTCCATGGCAGAGAAGAACCTCAAAGTTTTCTACTTGTGCTTCATAAGGATCAGAGGGTATCTGAAACAACCATTTGACACCTATCCGTGGAAGGTCGAAACCCTCCCCTCCCCACAGACTCTGCCCTGCGTGGTGTATCTGGGCAGAGACAGGGAAACGCTGACATCCCCCATTCAACCAACATAAATCACCCAGCAGTGACATAATAGCAGTAATACTGGCCCGTAGACCGACGTGCCGCGGTGAGGGACTAGGTTCTATTCTAGTGCCGCGCCTCAGTAGCCCCGTTTATACCTGGTGCTAACATGGGTCCTTTGTCCTGATCTTGTCTACATTCTGATTGTGCCCAAATTTCCAAAATTATGCCAGTTATCTGTCCACTGTCCCTGCATTGTGACCAGGTTTCCAGAATTAAGTCTGTTATCTGTCCACTGTCTCTGCATTGTGACCACATTTCCAGAATTATGTCTGTTATCTGTCCACTGTCTCTGCATTGTGACCACATTTCCAGAATTATGTCTGTTATCTGTCCACTGTCTCTGCATTGTGACCACATTTCCAGAATTATGTCTGTTATCTGTCCACTGTCTCTGCATTGTGACCACATTTCCAGAATTATGTCTGTTATCTGTCCACTGTCTCTGCATTGTGACCACATTTCCAGAATTATGTCTGTTATCTGTCCACTGTCTCTGCATTGTGACCACATTTCCAGAATTAAGTCTGTTATCTGTCCACTGTCTCTGCATTGTGACCACATTTCCAGAATTATGTCTGTTATCTGTCCACTGTCTCTGCATTGTGACCACATTTCCAGAATTATGTCTGTTATCTGTCCACTGTCCCTGCATTGTGACCAGGTTTCCAGAATTAAGTCTGTTATCTGTCCACTGTCCCTGCATTGTGACCAGGTTTCCAGAATTAAGTCTGTTATCTGTCCACTGTCTCTGCATTGTGACCAGGTTTCCAGAATTAAGTCTGTTATCTGTCCACTGTCTCTGCATTGTGACCAGATTTCCTGGTCCCTTCCTTTATGGAAATTATTTCACAGCTATTCTTTCAAAATAATATTTATTTATTCATTCTAAGATGCATATTGATGTAATCAGTCAATGGTACAGTACCACCTGTCAATGATTTTAGAGGGCTGAATACGGACTATTTAAATGGTTTCTCTGTCCAGATCTATCTACACTTATAACACATGTAGACACAATGCATGTCTGACTACCTCTGGAGGTGGTCAGGATAATCTGATCGCAATCAGATCACAATGTGTCTTTTGATTGTCTGCACCTATCTAAAAATGTGGGCACAGTCAGAATGTGGACAACATCAGGACAAAGGACGCAAGTTAGAACCAGATATAAACAGCCAGATGTAACAGTTTAGCTTCTGTCCCTCTCCTCGCCCCAACCTGGGCTTGAACCAGGGACCCTCTGCACACATCAACAACTGACACCCACGAAGCATCGTTACCCATCGCGCCACAAAAGCCCCGTCCCTTGCAGAGCAAGGGGAACAACTACTTCAGGTCTCAGAGTGGGTGACGTCACCCGATTGAAACGCTATTAGCGCGCACCACCGCTAACTAACCAGCCATTTCACATCGGTTACACTGACACACTATCAGGAAACCAGAGAGAGCGGTGAGCAATCGTCAGCCTCCGTCGCTGTAGTGGCGGGTAGCTCACTGCTAGGGACAACGAACAGGGAGAGGAAGCGAGCGGCCGTCCGTCTGGCCCCGCCGTACCATGGCAACGGAACAGCTTTAATTAGAGGATAGAGAGAGAGAGAGAGAGAGAGAGAGAGAGAGAGAGAGAGAGAGAGAGAGAGAGAGAGAGAGAGAGAGAGACTACACTTCGTAACCTGAGCGAGCGAGAAGCAAGGCAGTAGGCAGACAGTGTTGTTCCTGTGTTAGTGCTAGGCTAATGAAAAATGAATGAGCCCTGCGGGGGCCGGGGACCTAGTGCTGTGCTGGGGGGGTGGGGGGGGGGGGGACTGCTGCTGCCGGCCGACTGGCTGCTCAGGTTACTGGGGAGGAGGCTTGGTGGGCGCTTGGCGGCCGGGTTAAGCTGGAGTAAACAGGCGTTGAAGGGTGTCGGATTACTGTTGCAGCCGGGACCACTGTTTTGAGATATGCCGCTCTGCTTCAGAGAGCCTCAGAGAGTGTAGTAGAGTCAGGCTCGGGAGGGAACACACTTGAGCACACACACACATGCTGACACACACACACACATGCATATGCAGACACACGCTGACAGACACACACACTTTAAAGATCCTTGCCGCGACTGCTGCTCTCCCGTAGAAGCAGCGAGTGGCACAACGCCTTTCACCCTTCCTACTCTCTCTCTCTCTCGCTCTCTCTCTCTCTCTCTTTCTCTTTCCCTGTCTCTCTCGCATCCGCTCCCTCTTGTCTCGACTCACTGCCCTTTGACAATAAGCGGGGAAGGTCCATGCGTTGGTTCACAGCCAGAGCACCTCCTCTTCTCTTGCTTCCCTCTCTCTCCGTCTCTCTTGCTCTCCCTCTCCGTCTCTCTTTCCCGTTTCTCTCTTCTTCTCTCAGAGGAGAGCGAGCAGAGGGTTTAAGCACCGGGCCGTGCCCCCATCTGTCTCCATCAGCCTCCGCCTGCCTCCCTCCTCACAGCTGCGGCCTGACGGGAGACACTCAATCACACCACGTGTGAAAGCCCCTGTCCATCAGCGCTCCTCCTCACTCCCTCTCTCTCTCACACGCACGCACACACACACACACACACACACACACACACACACACACACACACACACACTTTCTCTCATCCTCTCTCTTTCCCTCTTCATCTTTTATATCTTTGATCTACGTATCTCTCTCTCTGCCTCTACTTGCTCTCTCTCTCCCTCTCTCCCTCTCTTTCTTACTCTGTCTCTCTTCAATTCTTGCTTGCGCTCTCTCTCCTCATCTTAATGCTTCTAAGTCCTTTGCTGAGATTTCTCTAGCTTGTAAAAATCGGCCGCAAACTGTCCTTGCAGCCAGCCAGTACGACTCTCTATCTCTAGCCCCAGTCCAAGGCCACGTCACGGATCCAAGCCTTAGCCTTGTCCCCAGCCTTTAGGCTCAGCCAAATCCCTCACCAAAGCATTAAGGCCTATCCACATCCACAGACCATAGACCCTGCCCAAAGGCCCAAGCCTTATTCCCTGCCCCAACTCTATCCTCTTCCCTTATACTCCATCCCCCAACCCCAATTCTACCCCAGCCCCAGCATTCTACCCTATCCCCAGCATTCTACCCCAGCCCCAGCATTCTACCCCAGCCCCAGCATTCTACCCTATCCCCAGCATTCTACCCCAGCCCCAGCATTCTACCCCAGCCTCAGCATTCTACCCTATCCCCAGCATTCTACCCTATCCCCAGCATTCTATCCTATCCCCAGCATTCTACCCCAGCCTCAGCATTCTACCCTATCCCCAGCATTCTACCCCAGCCCCAGCATTCTACCCCAGCCTCAGCATTCTACCCTATCCCCAGCATTCTACCCCAGCCCCAGCATTCTACCCCAGCCTCAGCATTCTACCCTATCCCCAGCATTCTATCCTATCCCCAGCATTCTACCCCAGCCTCAGCATTCTACCCTATCCCCAGCATTCTACCCTATCCCCAGCATTCTACCCTATCCCCAGCATTGTACCCCAGCTCCAGCATTCTACCCTATCCCCAGCATTCTACCCCAGCTCCAGCATTCTACCCTATCCCCAGCATTCTACCCCAGCCCCAGCATTCTACCCTATCCCCAGCATTCTACCCTATCCCCAGCATTCTACCCCAGCTCCAGCATTCTACCCTATCCCCAGCATTCTACCCCAGCCCCAGCATTCTACCCTATCCCCAGCATTCTACCCCAGCTCCAGCATTCTACCCTATCCCCAGCATTCTACCCTATCCCCAGCATTCTACCCTATCCCCAGCATTCTACCCTATCCCCAGCATTCTACCCCAGCCCCAGCCTGCTTCCAGCCCCAGCCTGCTCCCAGCCCTCCCTGTGATTGGTACCCTAGTCTGGGCTGTATCCTGGAAGCCACCTCATCTCGGCTCAGCTTTACACGTCTCTGCATTGCTCTGCGATCTGAGCCGACAGACAGACAGGAAAGTTTACAGCCGAGGACATTTTTCACCTCATGCAATTAACAGAGCTAGCTAGCAGAGCAGGCAGCTGGAGCTAAATCAGCCGGAAGGAAGGCCCCTTCGGAGCACGCAGCGCTCTTGGCAGGTCATTTGGAGATAATGCTCGGCACACCTTTATTCCTGACTCAAGAGAGAAAGAGGGAGAGGGAGAGGGAGAGGGAGAGGGAGAGGGAGATGGAGAGGGAGATGGAGAGGGAGAGAGTCTGTCTACATCCATAACCCTAATCGTTTAACCACAGTGCAAACTCTACTTGTGTACAAAGTATGTTGCAAACCAAATGGATGATATGTATTCTATTCCGTTCCGTATAATTCTATGTTAGAGATGCTGTGTTATTTCTCTCTGATGTACCAATCCTTTTGTATTGTGTAGTCCCACTCTCCCAGCCTAGTTACCAGTGGGATATAAATGGCTAGCTGGACTCCAAAAAACAGCAACCGACTATTTCTCTCTCTCTCTCTCTCTCTCTCTCTCTCTCTCTCTCTCTCTCTCTCTCTCTCTCTCTCTCTCTCTCTCTCTCTCTCTCTCTCTCTCTCTCTCTCAACAGACCCCCTGGAGTGTGTGTCTCCTGCTCTCTTTAACTGACTGAGTGTTCCGGAACACACTGAGTTCCTGTGTGTGTGGTGTGTTCCACCTGACTGTACTCCTCGTCCCCTCCCTCCATCTCTCACTAATCTCTGCCTCTCTACCAGTGCCCACGATCCTACTCCTGATTGTGGAAATCTATTTTGTGGGAGTGGAACTCTCTCTCACTCCTTTCTCTCCCTCTCTCTAAGCAGCAGCAGCAGCCCATGTTCACTCCACCACTGCAGTATGGGTTCATTTAGAAGCAGGTGGTTGGGACAGACAGACAGACAGACAGACAGACAGACAGACAGATGGGTAGAGAGAGGGGGAAGAGGAGAGGTGTGCATGGTAGTGCAGTGTTGAGCAGCTCTTTCTCTCTTTCTCTCACTCAGCTCCCTCCCTGCCTCTCAGCCTCCCCATGTCTCTTCCAGCTAATCCCAAGGTTCTTGTCACTACTCCCCCAGGCACACCGACGCCGCTACGCTGCTTATCTCCGCACACACATACCTCAGAACTACACACACACACACACACACACACACACACACACACACACACACACACACACACACACACACACACACACACACACACACACACACACACACAGAGACACCGCAGTGGAAGCACAGAGCAGAGAAACAGTCACGGTCTTTCCTTCATATTCTCTCCCTTGTGTGTGTGTGTGTGTGTGTGTGTGTGTGTGTGTGTGTGTACTTCTCCTACCCTAACCTCTCTTACCCAGCAAGCACAGCTGGAGTGAACTAACAGCGAACCAGCAGTCCAGGCCAGTTAGTTAGTTCTCCAGCCGCCCATTCAACACTATCCCACAAACCCGTTTGATCAGGGAAAGTCCAGGTCACTCCCGGGTCATTGCTGACAGACGGCCGCCCAAACGAGGATGGACGGACGAGGGGGAAATCTATTACACCCTTCCTATTTCATCTGTCCATCCCTGCTTTTTTCCTTTCGCTACGCATGCACTCCCCTGTCTTCCTCCCCCCCTCTCCCCTCCCTCCCTCCCTCCCGCCCTCCTTCGCTTCCTGCAGACTCTTTTTCCCCGGGAACATCTGTGTGTGATTGGATCAGAGCATATATAACTGGGAAGGCTGCTAGAAAGGCTGCTCGTAGCGCCACGTCCTTCCCTCTTCAGGCTCAGCTGACTCAGAGCAGATTCCCATTCACTGCTGTACTGATCGCTCACTGAACACACAGGCAGGCAAAGGCATGAGGGGACTTGCTTTCAAAAACACATCCCCAGATGAACTACAGGTTAGTGTGTGAGCTGCACAAGTATGTGTTCACTTAGATGCCGCTGATCACTCAGTCAGTCGTGTGCATTCTGGAATACATGGATGAACGTACACACAAGCACACACACAGTCTCATAGGGGAGCCTGCTCTTATTTGGTTTCATAGTGGTGAGTCCCTGGACCGCTGGCTGCCTGCCTCTCACCAACACAAACAAAGACTCTTCCTGTTTCCAGCAGCGCCGCTAGAGTCAGCCTTTTATGTTTCCTCCCACACACACACACACACACACACACACTCTCGCTCTCTAGGTTAACCCCTCGCACCCTCCGATATCAGCAGCACGGAGCACTCTCACTTCTACCACCCGCAGCGATCTCACACACACATACGTTAACTTCTCGTACTCACACACAACACACTCAACACACCGACACACTCAACACACCGACACACTCAACACACCGACACACTCAACACACACAACACACTCAACACACCGACACACCGACACACTCAACACACCGACACACTCAACACACCGACACACCAACACACTCAACACACACAATTAGTTGATGTGTGGTAATGTGTCTCCACAATGTCAGTATAAATGACTCTCATTAGCCAAAGCAAAAACAAACAGACTCCTGCATCCCACACTGCTACAGAGTGTTCTGCATGGCTGTCTCTGTGTGTGTGCATGCGTGCGTGCGTGCGTGTGTGTGGGAAGACAGGGTTTTGCATTGCTAATGTGCTAAAGAGCGACTGAGCCGACATTTAGTGGGTGCATCACCGTGCTGGTGATGAATATTCAAAAACTGGGAGGAGGGAGGCAGTGTGTGTGTGTGTGTGTGTGTGTGTGTGTGTGTGTGTGTGTGTGTGTGTGTGTGTGTGTGTGTGTGTGTGTGTGTGTGTGTGTGTGTGTGTGTGTGTGTGTGTGTGTGTGTGTGTAAGGCAGTGTGTGCAGGAGGCTGCCTGCCTGCATGCCATCATTTATTAATGCTAGCGGAGGGAGAGATGAATAGATTGCCTGTGTACACAGCCCAGCGCCGGAGAGGTGAATGGGGAGGGGGAGGGGAGGGGAGGGGGAGGGGCTGGGTGGCTGTATATTTTACAGGGAGGGTGCTTCTGCATTTGTGTGTGTGTCCATGTGTTTGTGTTTGTGCATATGAGAGAGAGAGAGAGAGAGAGAGAGTGTGTGTGTGTGTTATTGGCTCTGGTAGTGTGTGTGATGGCTTCACCGGAACACTGTGGGGATTCTGGATATCTCTCCAAGCCTGCATCACACAGAGAGAAAAACGTCAGGAGATGCTGATTGGCTAATGTTTCGATAGTGACATTTTACTGGCCGGCGGTCAGGATGTTGCATCACCATTACCTGGGTGGACAAAAACTGGTTTTATTTCTGTCGCTGTTTCCAACGCGTCCTAATCTGAATCCCAAATGGCACCAATCCCCTTCTTTTGACCAGAGACCCTATATAAAACAGTGCAAACTTTTGACCAGAGACCCTATATAAAGTAGTGCCCTACATTTGACCAGAGACCCTATATAAAGTAGTGCCCTACATTTGACCAGAGACCCTATATAAAGTAGTGCCCTACTTTTGACCAGAGACCCTAAAGAGACCCTAAATCAATTTAATACATCCCATACTTATTTTCGGCGGGACTAAAGAAATATTTTGATATGAAGAAGCCTATTTCAGAACAGAAGAGCATATTCTGAGTGCTCCTTATGTTAGGTCCTGATCTGGATATGTCATATGGCTGTGGTCAACACTAGGTCATTTGCAGGAAATATTTGCTTATAATTCCTGTTGCATTTCTATTCTATTTTATTTTATATTAAGAACAATACAATTGAACATAGCTGAATAAATTCTAAAGGATATTTTTCCCCCAAACAATTTCATTGGGAGTGCGCACATGCAGCTATTCTGTGTAGAGTGGTTATCAAAGAAACAGGTCCTCCTAAATGCTTAATTTAGAGTTATTTACTCAACGTTATGATACAAACATTAGCCTGGCTATATGTTTTCATTTCTAATACGTTCTTTTTTTTCACCTTTATCTAACCAGGTGAGAACAAGTTCTCATTTACAAATGCGACCTGGCCAAGATAAAGCAAAGCAGTGCGACACAAACAACAACACAGAGTTACACATGGAATAAACAAACATACAGTCAATAACACAATAGAGAAAGTCTGTATACAGTGTGTGCAAATGAGGTAGGATAAGGGGGGTGAGGCAATAAATAGGCCATAGTGGCAAAATTATTACAGTATGGCAAATGAAACACTGGGGTGATAGATGTGCAGAAGATGAGTGTGCAAGTAGCAGTACTGGAATGCAAAGGAGCAAAATAAATAACAACATGGTGATGAGGTAGTTGGATGGGCTATTTACAGATGGGCTATGTACAGGTGTAGTGATCTGTGAGCTGCTCTGACAGCTGGTGCTTAAAGCTAGTGAGGGAGATATGAGTCTCCAGCTTAAGTGATTTTTGCAGCTCATTCCAGTCATTGGCAGCAGAGAACTGGAAGGAAAGGCGACCGAAGGACGAATTGGCTTTGGGGGTGAGCAGTGAAATATACCTGCTGGAGCGCGTGCTGTGGGTGGGTGCTGCTATGGTGACCAGTGAGCTGAGATAAGGCAGGGCTTTACCTAGTTCTAAGGCTGCACAATGTAACGAATTATGATTTGAAAAAAGTTGAACGAAAGGGAAGCGGTCTGCTCTGTTTCTTGTGCATCACATACTTCATCAGTCTCTCATTCACAATTTGACAAGCACTTGATAATATGCTTACACAGCATTCTCAATTTACCGTTCAAAAGTTTGGTGTCACTTAGAAATGTCCTTGTTTTTTAAATAAAATTAAAATAACATCAAATTGATCAGAAATACAGTGTAGACATTGTTAATGTTGTAAATTACTGTTGTAGATGGGAATAGCTGGTTTTTAATGGAATATCTACATAGCCGGACAGAGGCCCATTATCAGCAACCATCACTCCTGTGTTCCAGGAGTGAGCAAGCAGTCGAGTACATTAGTGTCTAGTTTGAGAAACAGACGCCTCACAAGTCCTCAACTGGCAGCTTCATTAAATAGTACCCTCGAAACACCAGTCTCAACTCCAACAGTGAAGAGGCAACTCTGGGATGCTGGCCTTCTAGGCAGAGTTGCAAAGAAAAAGCCATATCTCAGACTGGCCAATAAAAAGAAAAGATTAAGACGGGCAAAAGAACACAGACACGGGACAGAGGAACTCTGCCTAGAAGGCCAGTATCCTGGAGTTGCCTCTTCACTGTTGACGTTGAGACTGGTGTTTTGCGGGTACTATTTAATGAAGCTGCCAGTTGAGGACTTGTGAAGCGTCTGTTTCTCAAACTAGACACTCTAATGTACTTGTCCTCTTGCTCAGTTGTGCACCGGGACCTCCCACTCCTCTTTCTATTCTGGTTAGAGCCAGTTTGCGCTGTTTTGTGAAGGGAATAGTACACAGCGTTGTATGAGATCTTTAGTTTCTTGGCAATTTCTCACATGGAATAGCCTTCATTTCTCAGAACAAGAATATACTGACGAGTTTCAGAAGAAAGTTATTTGTTTCTGGCCATTTTGAGCGTGTAATCGAACCCACAAATGCTGATGCTCCAGATACTCAACTAGTCTAAAGAAGGCCAGTTTAATTGCTTCTTTAATCAGAACAACAATTTCCAGCTGTGCTAACATAATTGCAAAAGGGTTTTCTAATGATCAATTAGCCTTTTAAAATGATAAACTTGGATTAGCTAACACAAAGTGCCATTGGAACACAGGAGTGATGGTTGCTGATAATGGGCCACTGTACAGCTGTGTAGATATTCCATAAGAAATCAGACATTTCCAGCTACAATAGTCATTTACAACATTAACAATGTCTACACTGTATCGATTTTATGTTATTTTAATGGACCAAAAATGTGCTTTTCTTTCAAAAACAAGGACATTTCTAAGTGACCCCAATCTTTTGAACAGTAGTGTATGTGTGCAATTATAATTGTTTTTAGAATGGCCCACATACAAAATGGCATCCGTAGTCTGCACTCAGTTACTTTTGTAATATGTCAGGTAGGCAACACTGGTTGTAAAGCGGATTAATGTGCTTAATTTTTAAGAATTGAGCAATAAATATAGCAGCATGAGAAAGCTGGGATTCGCTTTTATCATATTGAATAAAAATATAAAACGCAACATGCAACAATTTCAAAGATTTAACTTAGTTACAGTTCATATAAGGAAATCAGTCAATTGAAATAAATTCATTAGGCCCTAATCTATGGATTTCATTAGGCCCACCCACAGGGGAGCCAGGCCCAGACAATCAGAATATTTTTTTCCCCACAAAAGAGCTTTATTACAGACAGAAATATTCATCAGTTTCATCAGATGTCCGGGTGGCTGGTCTCAGACGATCCTGCAGGTGAAGAAGCCGGATGTGGAGGTCCTGGGCTGGCGTGGTTACACGTGGTCTGTGGCTGTGAGGTTGGTTGGACGTACTGCCAAATTCTCTAAAACGACATTGGAGGCAGCTTATGGTAGAGAAATGAACATTAAATTCTCTGGCAACAGCTCTGGTGGACATTCCTGTAGTCAGTACACCAATTGCACACTCCCTCAGAAATTGAGTCATCTGTGGCAGTGTGCTGTGTGACAAAACTGCACATTTTAGAGTGGCCTTTTATTGTCCCAGCACAAGGTGCACCTGTGTAATGATCTTGCTGTTTAAGCAGCTTATTGATATGCCACACCTGTCAGGTGGATGGATTATCTTAGCTAAAGAGAAATGCTCACTAACAGGAATGTAAACAAATTTCTGCACAAGCTTTTTTCTGGATATCTTAAGGTGAATGCACCAATTTCTAAGTCGCTCTGGATAAGAGCGTCAGCTAAATGACTTAAATGTAAATGTAAATGTTCAGGAACATTTCTGGGATCTTTTATTTCAGTTCAATAAACATGGGACCAAAACTTTACATGTTGTATTTATATTTTTGTTCAGTATATATAGTGGCCAGTCAAAACACTGTCTTCACATGTGATTGCGCATGGACTGGTCATATAAATGTAAATACATTAACCAAAGTTATAGAATTACTGCTGTCTGTTAAGAAAGAAATGAAATAATTCACAATAGCCAACTACACCATGAGAAGGCCTATAATTTATCCACAGAGGATCAATAGCTTCTTTTAACAAATAGCCTAAATGTGGAGTATAGCCCAATAACAAGGCATAGCCAACAGTCGGGAACGCACAGCAAATCTGTCAGTGAACAAACAGCATGTAGACAAAACTGACCTTTCCCAATATTTCTAACAGTCTACAATCGCGAGAAAACACAGGTTGGAAAGCAAATGGCTCCTGCTGAAAAGAGAAGTCCAATCTGTCAGCTAGCTGTAAGCTACCAAAATATTTGATCAACTTCCAAATATTGTTTTACAAAGTAAAACAAGCGAGAGAGAGGCTTTTGGCACGAGCGCATCGGCCATCACCAGGGAGTGAGCTGCTCATCATTGGGTGAGTCAGTGAAACTTGAAAGCATTTTTAGGACTACAATTTCCTCCTCATATTGTAGCCTACAATGTGTCTCCACACACCTAGGTCTAGGCTATTGATGGATTCAAGACAAGATGGTTTTTATTGATCTCAGATTATTTTTGTCAGTGTCAAAGTAGCCTGTCATTTCAATAATTTGTAGAGGTATTTAAAACAATTCTGCCGGTCTCCAGTCATGTAAAATGACTTAAAATTGCATGAAATGCGTTTATAAAAGTACACATTTTTCCTGAATCTTAGGCTACTGAAGATGTTCCCCATGTGTGCAACTTCTGTAAGTGTCTGATATGCATGCTATGCTTTATTACAAAGGTGATTTATTTGTCATGCGTTCCAGAACCCCCTGATTTATAAATTAAGCACTGGTCTTTACATATACTAGATAATATATGTGAAATTAGTTTTGATTTAGAATGGGCCATTATCATACACCTGTCAGATCAGGAGTGAAAAATAATAATATATATGTCCCTCATATGCACTTGAATGGAAAATGGGGGACGCTTTTCCCGTGGCTCATTTTCATGCCAGTCAATTGTAAAGGGAAGCAATGTGCTTAATATATGGAAAGTTGAGAAATAAATAAAATAAGCCTATAGAAAGCTGACGGGAACCTCCTCTTTTTAATAGAGGCCATCAAAACTCTGTTTTCTCATGCAATTGCATAGCATAGCCTATAGAAATGTTGCTTAGCCTATAGAATTGTTACAGGAAGAAATGTTATTCTCGCTGTGCAACAGGTGATCCTATTTACTATTCTGCTCAAACTCTCGTGAAGTGTTTGATTTGATTTTAGATTGCATTTGCATTAAGGTCAGAGTGAATAGAGCACTGAGTACCAGCCATTAGTGACCGGCCATTAGCCAGTTTGGTAGGCTACTAATGACCATCAGAGGCACCAGAGCCCAATTTTGGAGAAGCTTAGTTGCCGTGACTCAACGGTCACAAGGAATTTGTCTGTGGTCATGACTCCTGACTGCCGGTGTGGCTTAATCCGGTCACCGTGACAACCCTAGGCAAGGCTGAGGTAGGGTGGTAGCAGCACAGCATCTATATATAGCCCCAGCATCCATTATTAATCAGAGCATGATGAAAGAGCCGTGGCGTGTCACTGGAGCTCTGGAGCCAGAGGCCCGTCTCTCTCCCTCTCTCTCCCCCCTAACCGTTGAGCCCAGGATTAAAGCCCCTGGCAGGGCGCGGCAAACCTGCCAAGACGGGCCACAGCTAGAACCCTCTGGGTCACACATGGTCAATGACACACACGCACACACACCTCACATGTACTAATAGATGCACCACACACTCCCTCTCTCTGACAGGCACACCAAAAAGAGGAGTCATATATTTACCCTTCTCTGCCATCAAGCAAACTGTTGTTGACTGAGAATGGTCTGGCACTTGCCGGCTGGCATAATAGCAGCAATTTAAGCTACGTATGCTGAAAGTGCGAAAGCATTACACATGAACAACTAGAAATTCACTCATGTTTTAGCACCTTACCGAAGAGAGAACTGGGGCAGTTTTTACAGCACGGTATGGTAAACACTATTTTGTTGTTGTCACCACAACTGTGATTGATACGGAGTAAGTTCATGTTGGCTTGAGGCAGGTATGTGGCTCTACAGTAGGGGTCTCAACCTGTTACTATAGACTGTAAAGCAACAGGCAGTAATAATCCGTCTGGACCTTGATTGGTTAAATAAAGTGTGTTGCTCACAACCGGAGATGCAAATTAGAAAGAAAAGTGAGAGGAGGAAAGAGAGAGAGGGAGTAGAGGAGTGGCAGCTTAGACTAGCTATTCAGAGCAGAGAGAGAGCGAGAAAGAGAGAGAGAGAGAGAGAGTTAATAGACCACCTTCCCCCACTGCCAACCTGTTTGCGAGGAGCCGCGCTCACTTTGCCAGATGAATAATTGCTGGCACTCAGAACTCTCTCCCTCATTTTTCAAAGACGTGCCGAGAGATGATTTTCTGAGAGGCGTGAGATCCGCCTCGCTCGCTCGCTCGCCCTGTCCCCCGTTTCCAGGGCGAGAGAGAGAGAGGAAGAAGAGAAATTAATTCCTCATGGAAAGGAGGGAGGGAGAGAGGGAGGTTAGACTGCCCAGAGGAGTGATGTTTGAGTTATAGGTCGCAATTTCCATACCACACAAACTAGTTATCCTGCATCTATGAAATCATTACGTTATCATATTGAACTCTGCCACACCTTGTCATGTCCTTACCACACATTACCTTATCCTGCCCTAAAATCTGGTGGGGCGTGATCGTAGATGCCATCTCCTGCCAATGTGCTCTTCAGCAAGGCACTTAGCCCCTATATCCTACCTTTCCCTATCCTGGCCCTGAGAACCAAAAGACCAGAGGCAGCCAGCGCAGAGCGAAGAGACAGTGTTAATCTCACATATGGAAACAATGGAGACAACAGCTGTCCGAGGGCGTGGGGATGTGGAGATGTGCGGGGGGGGCTTCAATCTATTTGTGTCTGTGTGTGTATGTGTTATACGCTCATCTCTCGAGCATCGAGTCTGTCGGGGCAGGTGTCTTCAATATTAGTGTGTGTGTGTATATGTGTTATGTCTGCCTGCGTGTGAGTGAGAGAATCTCAGAATAATGTGTGCTGCTGTTTAGGATGGCTCTCGGCATCTAAATGGCTGTGGAAATAATCCCCCAGCCGCGCTGTTGACAAGGGCTGACCTGTAGGCCACCCTCACGGCGCATAAACAAGACCGCAGGGCCGTGACAAGAGCGTTACACACTTCATCGCTCCAGCCACGCTGAAGAGAGAGAGAGAGAGGGTGGAGGGGGAAGAGGGAGGGGAAGAGAGGGGACTAGTGAATGAGACAGACAAAGGATCGGGCGGTAGAGAGAAAGCAATACATTTAATTTGTGTGTTTTTTTCCCTTTCACTGCTGGACTACTGAGAGAATGAGAGAGAGGACAGAATGGAGGGAGGGAGAAAGAGAGAGAGGACAGAATGGAGGTAGGGAGAAAGAGAGAGAGGACAGAAACAGAATGGAGGAAGGGAGAAAGAGGACAGAAACAGAATGGAGGGAGGGAGAAAGAGAGGACAGAATGGAGGTAGGGAGAAAGAGAGAGAGGACAGAAACAGAATGGAGGAAGGGAGAAAGCGAGGACAGACAGAATGGAGGGAGGGAGAAAGAGGACAGAAACAGAATGGAGGGAGGGAGAAAGAGAGGACAGAAACAGAATGGAGGGAGGGAGAAAGAGAGGACAGAATGGAGGTAGGGAGAAAGAGAGAGAGGACAGAAACAGAATGGAGGGAGGGAGAAAGAGAGGACAGAAACAGAATGAAGGGAGGGAGGGAGAAAGAGAGAGGACAGAGAAGAGAAAGATTTGAGGGAGGGAGAAAGCAAGAGAGGACAGAGAGAGAATGGAGGGAGGGAGAAAGAGAGAGAGGACAGAATGGAGGTACGGAGAAAGAGAGAGGACAGACAGAATGGAGGTAGGGAGAAAGAGAGCAAGGACAGAGAGAGAATGGAGGGAGGGAGAAAGAGAGAGAGGACAGAATGGAGGTAGGGAGAAAGAGAGAGAGGACAGACAGAATGGAGGTAGGGAGAAAGAGAGAGAGGACAAAGACAGAATGGAGGTAGGGAGAAAGAGAGAGAGGACAGAGAGAGAATGGAGGGAGGGAGAAAGAGAGAGAGGACAGAGACAGAAGGTGGTTAGGGAGAAAGGCATAGGATAGATATCACCTTTAGTGCATTGCACAGAACACCTGAGACATGCACAGATGTTGTGGCCTATGTTCATTTCAAATGAATGACACCTGAAATGTATATGAAATATATTGAAATATAATGAAATTCTAGTTAAACATTATTAATGTGTTTCATGTTCCATGTAAGAAACGAAATACACATACATACATACATACATACATACATACATACATACATACATACATACATACATACATACATACATACATACATACATACATGCATACATGCATACATGCATACATGCATACATGCATACATACATACAGCTACAGATTGATGGGGTTCACATTTGAATTCATTTTGTAGACTAATGTGCTCTAAAAAACAGGGTTCAAAAGGGATCATCAAATCATAAGCATCTTTTTGGCTGATGATGCATCTAGCCAAACAAAATCTGGAACTTTCTTACCTTGCATCGTTGTTTGTGAATGTGTGTGGGTTTTGTGGGAGTGTCATTGTGTGAGTGAGTGTGTGTATATATAGACTAGTGCAGGGGTCTCCAACAGGTCGATCACGAGCTGATTTCACAGGCCACCTAGGAGTACCTCGTCAAACTATTCTGAAAGTACATGCAATTTTCATGTGTTCCACCATAAACAAATCTCACATATCAGACACCGCAAGCTCCCACCTTAATAGGCCAAACCTAACACAATATCTGCCAATAAATCTCCAGCGATATTGCCCGTCTGTCTGTGTGGAGCGCGTTTGCCTATCACTCAGTGTGTAATCAGTTGTGGGTTGACAGAAATAATTTCCCCAAAACCTTCTCAATTAAAACCTTCTCTCCTTGTTCGGGCAGCATTCGGCGGTCGAAGTCGCCGACCTTCTAGCCATCGCTGATCCACTTTTCATTTTCCATTGGTTTTGTCTTGTCTTCCATCACACCTGGTTCCAATTCCATCAATTACATGTTGTGTATTTAACCCTCTGTTCCCCCTCATGTCCTTGTTGGTAATTGTTTCTTGTAGTACTCATGCACAGTATGCTGGTATTTACCGGGTTTGTTTGACCCATTTATTGTATTGTTGTGTTGACGGTGGTTTATGGATATTAAATGACACTGTTGTAAATCAGTTTTCGCTCTCCTGCGCCTGACTTCTCTCCCGCCAGTACGCATTGCACTACAGGAAGTATATAATTTGTATATATTATGTGTTATTTGCAAACTTTGCCATGAAATGAGCAGCAGCAGAACAGAACCATCACAAGACCAAAACATTAGATGGCACATCCCTCACTCTCTAGATGCGCAATTAAAGGGCCAAATGCACAATTAAAGGGGAATTACATTAAAAAATCAAATAAATGTATGTTATTTAAGCATTGACATGGACTCAGAACATGCAATTTCGTAGTTTCTCTATGAACAATTGTAATTTTGAGAGTGAAAAACCAAAATAAATCTAAAACCAGAACTGAACATAATTTGTGAAAAAATAAACATAATTTGGAGAAAGAATCTCAGATTTTATACGGCCCCCTTGAGTTGTTTATTAACCATTATTTTACCAGGTATATTGACAGAACACATAGTGCACTACTTTCTCTTGTACACTAAGGACCTGGGGAAGAGTTGACAACATAGTGCACTACTTTCTCTTGTACACTAAGGACCTGGGGAAGAGTTGACAACATAGTGCACTACTTTCTCTTGTACACTAAGGACCTGTGGAAGAGTTGACAACATAGTGCACTACTTTCTCTTGTACACTAAGGACCTGGGGAAGAGTTGACAACATAGTGCACTACTTTCTCTTGTACACTAAGGACCTGTGGAAGAGTTGACAACATAGTGCACTACTTTCTCTTGTACACTAAGGACCTGGGGAAGAGTTGACAACATAGTGCACTACTTTCTCTTGTACACTATGGACCTGGGGAAGAGTTGACAACATAGTGCACTACTTTCTCTTGTACACTATGGACCTGGGGAAGAGTTGACAACATAGTGCACTACTTTCTCTTGTACACTAAGGACCTGTGGAAGAGTTGACAACATAGTGCACTACTTTCTCTTGTACACTAAGGTCCTGTGGAAGAGTTGACAACATAGTGCACTACTTTCTCTTGTACACTAAGGACCTGTGGAAGAGTTGACAACATAGTGCACTACTTTCTCTTGTACACTAAGGTCCTGTGGAAGAGTTGCAGGGGAGAGATGAGAAGAATGCTCCTATTTGAAAGCTGGAACAAAATGAGTATCTCGTGACAGTTGTTTTTTTTAAAGTAGCTCTCATGCTAGAAAAGGTTGGAGACCCCTGGTCTAGTGAGCGTGCATAGGGTCAGTGCAGATATTTTGGGTACCATTAAACAGCCAGACCCAAGAATGTTCAGCTTCAGCTTGAAGATTCAAGACCAGGTAAACTGAACACAGAATATATGATCCCGTAGCTAGCTAATGTTAGCATTGGCAAACTGGTTAACGTTAGCTAGCTAGATAGTTTGTTTACATGTATACAGCTAGCTAGCTAACTGTTGGGGTTTCGGCACTCGTCGTTGTCGTGGTTGGTTTGAAGGACTTGTTGAAGGACTCAAAGTTGACTTTGGCATCTAGTGTAAGTATTATATATCTAACGTTTATTAAACACCTTTATTGAGAGCAACCAACACATGTAAAATTGCCTGGAGTTCCTAAACGTCATTGGCACTAGGATTGGAACCAGGTGCTATGGTCAGATGAGACGAAAATAGAGCTCTTTGGCCACGCACACCAGTCGTGGGTTTGGCCGCGAAAGAAGGATGCATTTTTGGTAAGTATGCTAACTATGTTCAGCAGTGTAGCCGATATCGGGTGTGTATATGTGTGTGTGAGTGCTCTTATCCACCATAACTTACGAGAGTGGATGAAAAGCAGGTGAACCAGGTGCTCTGCAAACTCTAAACTCTAATATCTAAACTCTCATATCTAAACTCTAATATCTAAATTCTCAGGTCTAAACTCTCATATCTAAACTCTCATATCTACTGTAAACTCTCAGGTCTAAACTCTCAGTTCTAGACTCTCACATCTACTGTAAACTCTCAGGTCTAGACTCTCACATCTACTGTAAACTCTCAGGTCTAGACTCTCACATCTACTGTAAACTCTCAGGTCTAGACTCTCACATCTACTGTAAACTCTCAGGTCTAGACTCTCACATCTACTGTAAACTCTCAGGTCTAAACTCTCACATCTACTGTAAACTCTCAGGTCTAGACTCTCACATCTACTGTAAACTCTCAGGTCTAAACTCTCACATCTACTGTAAACTCTCAGGTCTAAACGCTCACATCTACTGTAAACTCTCAGGTTTAAACTCTCATATCTACTGTAAATTCTCAGGTCTAAACTCTCATATCTACTGTAAACTCTCATATCTACTGTAAACTCTCATGTCTACTGTAAACTCTCATGCCTACTGTAAACTCTCATGTCTACTGTAAACACATATCTAAACTCTCATATCTACTGTAAACTCTCAGGTCTAAACTCTCATATCTACTGTAAACTCATATCTACTGTAAACTCTTCAGTCTAAACTCTTAGGTCTAAACTCTCATATCTACTGTAAACGCTCATATCTTCTGTAAACTCTCAGGTCTAAACTCTCAGGTCTACTGTAAACTCTCATTTCTAAACTCTCAGGTCTAAATTCTCAGGTCTGAAGGAAAAGCTAACAAAGCGATGGCTTCCACATGCAGCCAAGCAGGACGTTAGTTCACCCCCAAGCCCAGTTTTCACTGCGCTCATGACAACATCAATAATTCATGGGCTTTTTCTTCTTCTGTATAACAGGAAAGACAGAGAGAGAGAAAGGGCTATTGGACTTGGCATCTATATTGAAACCATTGTGAAATAGAGCTTGTGTTCCAAATAGTACACTATTACCTTCATAGTGCACTACGTTTAACCAAAGCACTATGGTCCCCAGTCATAAGCAGTGCACTACTTTTAACCAAAGCACTATGGGCCCCAGTCATAAGTAGTGCACTACTTTTAACCAAAGCACTATGGGCCCCAGTCATAGGTAGTGCACTACTTTTAACCAAAGCATTATGGGCCCCAGTCATAAGTAGTGCACTACTTTTAACCAAAGCACTATGGGCCCCAGTCATAGGTAGTGCACTACTTTTAACCAAAGCACTATGGGCTCTAGTCATAAGTAGTGCACTACTTTTAACCAAAGCACTATGGTCCCCAGTCATAAGCAGTGCACTACTTTTAACCAAAGCATTATGGGCCCCAGTCATAAGTAGTGCACTACTTTTAACCAAAGCACTATGGGCCCAGTCATAGGTAGTGCACTACTTTTAACCAAAGCACTATGGGCCCAGTCATAGGTAGTGCACTACTTTTAACCAAAGCACTATGGGCCCAGTCATAGGTAGTGCACTACTTTTAACCAAAGCACTATGGGCTCTAGTCATAAGTAGTGCACTACTTTTAACCAAAGCACTATGGGCCCCAGTCATAGGTAGTGCACTACTTTTAACCAAAGCACTATGGGCCCCAGTCATAAGTAGTGCACTACTTTTAACCAAAGCACTATGGGCCCAGTCATAGGTAGTGCACTACTTTTAACCAAAGCACTATGGTCCCCAGTCATAAGTAGTGCACTACTTTTAACCAAAGCACTATGGGCCCAGTCATAAGTAGTGCACTACTTTTAACCAAAGCACTATGGGCCCCAGTCATAGGTAGTGCACTACTTTTAACCAAAGCACTATGGGCCCAGTCATAGGTAGTGCACTACTTTTAACCAAAGCACTATGGGCCCAGTCATAGGTAGTGCACTACTTTTAACCAAAGCACTATGGGCCCAGTCATAAGCAGTGCACTACTTTTAACCAAAGCACTATGGGCCCAGTCATAGGTAGTGCACTACTTTTAACCAAAGCACTATGGGCCCAGTCATAGGTAGTGCACTACTTTTAACCAAAGCACTATGGGCCCCAGTCATAGGTAGTGCACTACTTTTAACCAAAGCACTATGGGCCCAGTCATAGGTAGTGCACTACTTTTAACCAAAGCACTATGGGCCCCAGTCATAGGTAGTGCACTACTTTTAACCAAAGCACTATGGGCACTAGTCATAGGTAGTGCACTACTTTTAACCAAAGCACTATGGGCCCAGTCATAGGTAGTGCACTACTTTTAACCAAAGCACTATGGGCACTAGTCATAGGTAGTGCACTACTTTTAACCAAAGCACTATGGGCCCAGTCATAGGTAGTGCACTACTTTTAACCAAAGCACTATGGGCCCAGTCATAGGTAGTGCACTACTTTTAACCAAAGCACTATGGGCCCAGTCATAGGTAGTGCACTACTTTTAACCAAAGCACTATGGTCCCCAGTCATAGGTAGTGCACTACTTTTAACCAAAGCACTATGGGCCCAGTCATAGGTAGTGCACTACTTTTAACCAAAGCACTATGGGCCCCAGTCATAGGTAGTGCACTATAAAGGGTATGGGGTGCCGTGCAGGGGGTGTTTCCGATTGGCTGCCTGAGGTACTGAGTGGGTCAAAGGTCACAGAGGTTGCCCTTTGGGACACGTTGACCCCTTCTATTGAACCGTGTCTCCGCCTACAGCTGACATGGTGTGAGCCGCCACAGCTAATTGCTTAGCGACCACTCTGCCTGTAACTCACTCTCCCCTGGGTGTGTGTGTGTGTGCATATGTGTGTGTGTGCATATGTGTGTGTGTGTGCATGTTTGTGTGTGTGTGTGTGTGTGTGTGTGTGTGTGTGTGTGTGTGTGTGTGTGTGTGTGTGTGCGTGCGTGTGTGTGCAATCTATGCATACGTGTGTGTGCATTTCTGTTTGTGCCAGTAGACTGTCCACTGCGTATCTACAGCAATTAATATTCCTCAACCAGCCGCCCCTAACCCCCTCCATCCCTCCTCTCCCCTCCCCAGTGGAGCTGTGCTGTGGGACTCCAGGGCTGCAGCAGTGGGGCAGAGAGAGAGAGAGCCCAGCCCTGCGGGAGCCCTTCTCAGCCTGCCATTAGTCTCCACATGACAGGCAGCAGAAAGCATCCACCCGCCCAGCATGGAGAAGACACACGCAGGCAGCCCCGTCTGGGAGAAACCAGAGCAGACGCACACTCACCGGCAGGAACACACACACACACACACACACACACACATACAGGAACACACACCGGCAGGAACACACACACACACACAGACAGGAACACACACAGGCAGATGAGAAGACACACACGGCATATGGCTGTGCCCTCACGGGGGAACACGGGAAGCTGTGACATCAGTTGATTGGCGGGTGGTTGGCTTGGTAGAACACAGCTCTGTGTGAGTGAAGTCCATAGGACTACTGTGTGCTAACTTTAAATGTATCGAACTGAACCCCCACTATGGCTGATAGCTCATATAATACTGTGATGTGGGCCCGGTGACAATAATACATCCCAAATAAGAAGTGTGTCAATACCATTAAATGTGTGTGTGATTGGTATATAATGTTTGTACCCTGTTGTGCTGTTGCCATGTTGTGTTGCTACTGTGTTGTTGTCATGTTGTGTTGCTACCATGCTGTGTTGTCATGTGTTGCTGTCTTAGGTTTCTTTTTATGTAGTGTTGTGTTGTCTCTCTGGTCGTGATGTGTATTTTGTCTTACATTTTTATTTTTAATCCCAGCCCCCGTCCCCGCAGGAGACCTTTTGCCTTTTGGTAGGCCGTCATTGTAAATAAGAATTTGTTCTTTACCGACTTGCCTAGTTAAATAAAAAATATTTATCTCTGTACACTCTTCAAAATGTGCCTGTGTTATATTTCAAACATAATCTTGCAGGGAATGTACAGTAGAGGGTTGTCCTCAAGGGATTTGGGGATTACACTAACTGTCGGAAAAATCCCTAAATCTCTACAAGGATTATCAGTTGGTCAATGGAGCTCTTGGATGAGATAACTACAGGACTGGGGAGCACTGTAAAACACATGCTAGCTTACCTTTCACCATGTCAGACATTTGGAGAGAAAACAATACTCCATTACATTTGGTCACCGGCAGGCAGATGCATTTAGCTTTGATAGGCTGGCTTTCACACGTTAACCCTTAGAATCCTTCAGAACTGCGAGTGCAGAGAAAAACATTTTTAGTTACAAAAATGGATGGAAATGTGACTGTCAACGGGTATCTACCCAGTCATACAGAGGCTTTCAATCACTGCTGAGAAATTAGCACTTTCCACTTTATAACGCAAATAAACAATCATTCATTATTTCCATTCCACTGGACCAAAGTACAGAAATACCCAGAGCTGGAAACACTAGAGTTACTGTGTTTGTTTGCATGCGCAGCATCAAAGCTGTGTGTCCCAGCTGCTGATGACATATCCCCTGGGGAGCGCTGCTCTGAGAGCAAGGGGGATCAGCTGAGAGAGAGAGAGAGAGAGACACACACACACACACACGGCCCCACCGATTGACAGCGCTGATAAGCGATGTGGCAGGCTGTGAACACTGGCGACGTGCGTCACAGCTCCTGTGAGCCTCGCCTTGTCTTGTCTCGCCTGCACTCAATAAGGGAGCTGGGGGAAGGGTGGTGAGAGAGGGAGAGATAGAGACATTTTATTGTTTATTTCACTTGCTTTGTCAATGTAAACATATGTTTCCCCATGCCAATAAAGCCCCTTAAAATGAAATTGAGAGAGACGGAAAGAGAGAGAGAGAGAGAGAGAGAGAGAGAGAGAGAGAGAGAGTCGGACGAGTCTCTCGAAGTAGCAGAATCAAAGGCAGAGCGGCTGAGAGTGCGTGAGAGAAACAGAGACCAGAGGACTGAAAGAAAGAGGGAGAGTTGAACCTCTTTGAGGTAGCAGGAAACTAGAGAGAGGAGAGTTGAACCTCTGAGGTAGCAGGAGAGTGCAGGGAGAGAGAGAAGAGGAGAGTTGAACCTCTGAGGTAGCAGGAGAGTGCAGGGAGAGAGAGAAGAGGAGAGTTGAACCTCTGAGGTAGCAGGAGAGTGCAGGGAGAGAGAGAAGAGGAGAGTTGAACCTCTGAGGTAACATGAGACTGCAGGGAGAGAGAGGAGTAGAGTTGTAAATGAAAAGAGAGGGTTGGAAAAAAAGAGAAGTTGAAAGGGATTGAGAGCCTGCAATATATGTGTGTGTTTGTGTGCGTACGTGCTGTGTTTATGTGTGTGTGAGCATGCGTGCGTGCTGTGTGTGTTTGTGTGCGTACGTGCTGTGTTTATGTGTGTGTGAGCATGCGTGCGTGCTGTGTGTGTGTGTTTGTGTGCGTACGTGCTGTGTTTATGTGTGTGTGAGCATGCGTGCGTGCTGTGTGTGTTTGTGTGCGTACGTGCTGTGTTTATGTGTGTGTGAGCATGCGTGCGTGCTGTGTGTGTTTGTGTGCGTACGTGCTGTGTTTATGTGTGTGTGAGCATGCGTGCGTGCTGTGTGTGTGTGTTTGTGTGCGTACGCGCTGTGTTTATGTGTGTGTGAGCATGCGTGCGTGCTGTGTGTGTGTGTTTGTGTGCGTACGTGCTGTGTTTATGTGTGTGTGAGCATGCGTGCGTGCTGTGTGTGTTTGTGTGCGTACGTGCTGTGTTTATGTGTGTGTGAGCATGCGTGCGTGCTGTGTGTGTTTGTGTGCGTACGTGCTGTGTTTATGTGTGTGTGAGCATGCGTGCGTGCTGTGTGTGTGTGTGCGTACGCGCTGTGTTTATGTGTGTGTGAGCATGCGTGCGTGCTGTGTGTGTGTGTTTGTGTGCGTACGCGCTGTGTTTATGTGTGTGTGAGCATGCGTGCGTGCTGTGTGTGTTTGTGTGCGTACGTGCTGTGTTTATGTGTGTGTGAGCATGCGTGCGTGCTGTGTGTGTTTGTGTGCGTACGTGCTGTGTTTATGTGTGTGTGAGCATGCGTGCGTGCTGTGTGTGTGTGTTTGTGTGCGTACGTGCTGTGTTTATGTGTGTGTGAGCATGCGTGCGTGCTGTGTGTGTTTGTGTGCGTACGTGCTGTGTTTATGTGTGTGTGAGCATGCGTGCGTGCTGTGTGTGTTTGTGTGCGTACGTGCTGTGTTTATGTGTGTGTGAGCATGCGTGCGTGCTGTGTGTGTGTGTTTGTGTGCGTACGCGCTGTGTTTATGTGTGTGTGAGCATGCGTGCGTGCTGTGTGTGTGTGTGTGCGTACTCGCTGTGTTTATGTGTGTGTGAGCATGCGTGCGTGCTGTGTGTGTTTGTGTGCGTACGTGCTGTGTTTATGTGTGTGTGAGCATGCGTGCGTGCTGTGTGTGTTTGTGTGCGTACGTGCTGTGTTTATGTGTGTGTGAGCATGCGTGCGTGCTGTGTGTGTGTGTTTGTGTGCGTACGCGCTGTGTTTATGTGTGTGTGAGCATGCGTGCGTGCTGTGTGTGTGTGTTTGTGTGCGTACGCGCTGTGTTTATGTGTGTGTGAGCATGCGTGCGTGCTGTGTGTGTTTGTGTGCGTACGTGCTGTGTTTATGTGTGTGTGAGCATGCGTGCGTGCTGTGTGTGTTTGTGTGCGTACGTGCTGTGTTTATGTGTGTGTGAGCATGCGTGCGTGCTGTGTGTGTGTGAGCCGGGATTAAGTGTGATGTGAGAGGAGTTCACAGCAGGGGTATTTTCCTCATTTCCACGTGTTGGTAGAAGCAGACAAACTGACGATGTTCCCCCAGAGCACAACCAGACCAGGCTAGTCGCTCTACACCAGTCTGCTTCCTCACCCACACCACACAGCAAGGCTTATTGTCTCGCAAACACATACACTTTTCACAAACATAGAAATGGAATTCCATCCTCCTGACAAATATTTATTGTGTTCATTATTGTGAACAATATTCATTGCCAATCTCTTCCTCCCTCAGTATCACGGCCAGTGTCACTGTCTCCTCTCTCTGCTGGCCACACACATCCCGCGCCCCTCCGCTGTCGCGTATATTTCAAGGTCTCGGCTCGGCCGCGCTGTGCTCTCCCTTCAGGGGGAAAATGAGATAATCAATTAGGGCCCCCTCTCTCCTCCACCCGCCCGCCTGCCGCTCTTTAATAACTGGCCTCGTAAAGGGAGGCATTAGATACCAATCTATCAAAGCTGTCCGTCCCTTTGGCTTTAAGACTAGCCCCCGCTCTGCCTGTCTTCCCCATGCACCGTGCTGCCTGCCTGCGCTCGCTTAATGGCACGATTTGCGGAGCTCCGGTCGAGAGACAGAGAGAGAGAGAGAGAAGGAAGATGGAGAAAGAAAAGGAGGGGGATGGAGAGAAAGAGAGAGAAGCGGCTCTGCTCAACGTCTTATCTCTCCTCGTTTGCTCTCCAAGCGGCTGAGTCGTTTAATTCCTCCTAATCTGTCCGCTGGAGAGAAGACAGGCTGTGCGGCGAGGCCGGGGGGCTGGTGTGTGCGTGTGCGCGTGCGTGCGCGCGCGCGCCTAACGGATCAACCTCTTCTCTAGGCACTTTTTATCGTCTGTCTTATTTCTCATGCCTGTTCGCTATATAAATGGGGTTATTGTTCAGGATAAAAGTGGAGTATCTTTCCTACAGTTTTAGATTTTCAGACTGCCTCACGAAATCATCATTGGAACATGTATCAGGTGAATTAGTGACGTTTATATCATGTAAACTGGAAGAAGAAACCTGCTTGGCATTTGCATGGTAATTAATGCTTTATTAACGTAGACATACGTCTTACTTGTAATGGTCAATTAGCCTGTCGACGGCTATAGCCATTTCCTGTATCCTTATTATTTAACCAAGCAAGTCAGTTAAGAACAAATTCTTATTTATAATGACGGCCTAGGAACAGTGGGTTAACTGCCTTGTTCAGGGGCAGAACGACAGATTTGTACCTTGTCAGCTCAGGGATTCGATTCAGCAACCTTTCGGTTACTAGTCCAACACTCTAACCACTAGGCTACCTGCCTGTTGGTGCTAATGTTGTGTCAGCCAGAAAAGTGGTTACTCTGGTTGACACCTAACTCCAAGTCTTCCTGACTTCAGAGTCTGGTAAGGCTCCTTTATGTTGTAGGGAAGATGCGTCGATAATGAAGATGCTCATTTGTTCTTCTCTGTCTCTTACATGGCCAGAGCGACCCCCTCCCAATACAACTGTTGGGTTTCAAATACAAACAACGAGAGGTCTCAAGCCCCCAGGAAAAAAGTTTAAAGAGAACCAAGCTGTGTTCGTAAATTCACATTCCTCAGAGTGCGCTCTGGGCGGTTTAAAATGCAGAGCCAGATTGTCCAGCGTTTCGCTCTGACAGAGGAGCAGGTTGATCCGAGCGTTCAGACCTCACAACGGCAGATGGAGAACTCAAGCTAACTGGCTAACGTTAGCTAGCATGCTAGCTACTTCCAGACATAAATGAGGGAACACCTCACTCTGACCATTTTACTCGCCCTAGCAGAGCTGGTTAGGCTGTTTTCATGCATTGGTGACTTTTTTGCCGATGTTCACTGACACCAGCCATATTCAACCGGTGTTGAGCGTTAGTAAATTAATCAATTATTCTGCGCTTTGGCACACAGATGAGAGT